>NC_079220.1:58508436-58560936 GCF_029633865.1 Lampris incognitus
AGATAGATAGATGGATGGACGGACGGACGGACGGACGGACGGACGGACGGACGGACGGACGGACGGACGGACGGACGGACGGACAGACAGACAGACAGACAGATAGTCAGACAGACAGACAGACAGACAGACTGACTATCAGAGTTGGGTATATGTGGTTATTCAGACCTGCATGTCTGCTGTTGGTTTGTCGTGTGTTTGATTGCCTCTGTGTTGTTAGGTAACGTGCAGCGGTGACATCAGGACGACCCTCTCTGATCACGCTGTGAGCTGACAGCTGTCAGTCCGGGGACGTTGTGAACTGCAGCGTGACAGTCTGACACGGGCACGGGCCTTCACCGAGCACCGCTGGTGTGGGTCTGTGGTGCCCAGCTGTCTTTTGTGGCTCGATGAGCCGTCTTCCATATCGGATGCTGGAAGTAAAACCTGAAACAGGGAGAAGGTATCAAGTTTGACTACTCACCAAACACACCTTTGAAGTCTACAATACTACCAACGATGCTAAAAGAGGACGGTAAAGGGCGTCTGGGTAGCGTAGCAGTCTATTCTGTTGCCTACCAACACGGGGATCACCGGATCGAATCCCTGTGTTACTTCCCAGACAGCATCCGGATGTGGGCCACTTCAGGTACTGATGCGGCGCTGGTGGCCTTCTTCTGGCCCTGACAAAATGGATGTGAGCCTGAAGTGGCCCACATGTATTATAGCAAATATGGCTCAAATGTGGGCCTTTTTTTGGCAAAGACGCGGTGCTCTGGGCAACATGTGGTCTGGATGTGAGCCTGAAGTGGCCCGTGTGGTAAATGGTGAATATGACCCAAATATCACAAAACAAATATGGGCCACCTTTGGCAACTATGTGACACATGCGGCATTGCTATGGCTTGGATCTGGCCCAGATCTGGCCAACAGGAGCGGACCACCCAAGTGCCATCATTCCACGTGGTATGTGGGCCAGAAGAAGGCCATCAGTGCCGCATCATTGCCTGAAATGGCCCACATCCGGATGCTGTGAAGTATGACATTGATAGGAGGAACATTGCAGGAAGTTCAATGTAACTTGAACTTCCTGCAATGTTCAAGTTACATTGAACTTTGTAGCGCAAAGTTCAATGTAACTTGAACATTGAACTTTGTATGTTCCAAGCCAAATACCAACTTTGGCAGTTGGTATTTGGCCCCCAACGTAAACATGGCAGCCACATACGATTGGCTGCCATGTTTACGTTTCTGCTGTTTGCACCATAGATATGGAAAAAAGCAGAAAGTAACTCACCACTCACACTCACACTGCCACTCACACTCACACTACCACTACAACTACCACTGCCACTACCACTCACACTACCACTACAACTACCACTGCCACTACCACTCACACTACCACTACAACTACCACTGCCACTACCACTCACACTACCACTACAACTACCACTGCCACTACCACTCACACTCACACTACCACTACAACTACCACTCACACTACCACTCACACTGCCCCTCACACTGCCACTCACACTGCCCCTCACACTGCCACTCACACTGCCACTCACACTCATACTGCCCTCACACTGCCACTCACACTCACACTGCCCCTCACACTGCCCCTCACACTGCCACTCACACTACCACTCACACTCACACTGCCCCCACACTCACCACTCACACTGCCACTCACACTGCCACTCACACTCACACTACCACTACAACTACCACTGCCACTACCACTCACACTCACACTTCCACTCACACTACCACTCACACTCACACTGCCACTCACACTACCACTCACACTACCACTCACACTCACACTGCCACTCACACTACCACTCACACTGCCACTCACACTACCACTCACACTGCCACTCACACTCACACTGCCACTCACACTGCCACTCACACTGCCACTCACACTGCCACTCACACTCACACTGCCACTCACACTGCCACTCACACTCACACTGCCACTCACACTACCACTCACACTCACACTACCACTCACACTCACACTCACACTGCCCCCACACTCACACTCACACTCACACTACCACTCACACTCACACTACCACTCACACTACCACTCACACTCACACTCACACTGCCACTCACACTACCACTCACACTGCCCCCACACTCACACTCACACTCACACTACCACTCACACTCACACTGCCACTCACACTCACACTGCCACTCACACTGCCACTCACACTGCCACTCACACTCACACTGCCACTCACACTGCCACTCACACTCACACTGCCACTCACACTACCACTCACACTCACACTACCACTCACACTCACACTCACACTGCCCCCACACTCACACTCACACTCACACTACCACTCACACTCACACTACCACTCACACTACCACTCACACTCACACTCACACTGCCACTCACACTACCACTCACACTGCCCCCACACTCACACTCACACTCACACTACCACTCACACTCACACTGCCACTCACACTACCACTCACACTCACACTACCACTCACACTCACACTCACACTGCCACTCACACTCACACTGCCACTCACACTCACACTGCCACTCACACTCACACTACCACTACAACTACCACTGCCACTACCACTCACACTCACACTACCACTACAACTACCACTCACACTACCACTCACACTCACACTGCCCCTCACACTGCCACTCACACTGCCCCTCACACTGCCACTCACACTGCCACTCACACTCACACTGCCACTCACACTACCACTCACACTCACACTGCCCCTCACACTGCCACTCACACTGCCACTCACACTCACACTGCCCCCACACTCACCACTCACACTCACCACTCACACTGCCACTCACACTCACACTACCACTACCACTACCACTCACACTGCCACTCACACTGCCACTCACACTCACACTGCCACTCACACTCACACTCACACTGCCACTCACACTCACACTGCCACTCACACTCACACTCATACTGCCCCCACACTCACACTCACACTGCCACTCACACTCACACTGCCACTCACACTCACACTCACACTGCCACTCACACTCACACTCATACTGCCACTCACACTCACACTCATACTGCCCCCACACTCACACTCACACTGCCACTCACACTCACACTCATACTGCCCCCACACTCACACTCATACTGCCCCCACACTCACACTCACACTGCCCCTCACACGGCCACTCACACTGCCACTCACACTCACACTCACACTGCCACTCACACTCACACTCATACTGCCCCCACACTCACACTGCCACTCACACTCACACTCATACTGCCCCCACACTCACACTCACACTGCCACTCACACTCATACTGCCCCCACACTCACACTCACACTGCCCCTCACACTGCCACTCACACTGCCACTCACACTGCCCCCACACTCACCACTCACACTCACCACTCACACTGCCACTCACACTGCCACTCACACTCACACTGCCACTCACACTGCCACTCACACTCACACTGCCCCCACACTCACCTCTCACACTCACCACTCACACTGCCACTCACACTCACACTGCCCCCACACTCACCACTCACACTCACCTCTCACACTCACCACTCACACTGCCACTCACACTCACACTACCACTACCACGACCACTACCACTACCACTCACACTACCACTCACACTGCCCCCACACTCACCACTCACACTCACCTCTCACACTCACCTCTCACACTCACCACTCACACTGCCACTCACACTCACACTACCACTACCACTACCACTCACACTACCACTCACACTGCCACTCACACTCACACTCATACTGCCCCCACACTCACACTCACACTGCCACTCACACTCACACTCACACGCATACTCATACTGCCCCCACACTCACACTGCCACTCACACTCACACACTCACACTCACACTGCCACTCACACGCATACTGCCCCCACACTCACACTCACACTGCCACTCACACTCACACTCACACTCACACTGCCACTCACACGCATACTGCCCCCACACTCACACTCACACTGCCACTCACACTCACACTCACACTCACACGCATACTCATACTGCCCCCACACTCACACTGCCACTCACACTCACACACTCACACTCACACTGCCACTCACACGCATACTGCCCCCACACTCACACTCACACTGCCACTCACACTGCCACTCACACTCACACACTCACACTCACACTGCCACTCACACTCATACTGCCCCCACACTGCCACTCACACTCACACACTCACACTGCCACTCACACTCATACTGCCCCCACACTGCCACTCACACTCACACTGCCACTCACACTCACATTCACACTCACACGCATACTCATACTGCCCCCACACTCACACTCACACTGCCACTCACACTCACACACTCACACTGCCACTCACACGCATACTGCCCCCACACTCACACACTCACACTCATACTGCTGCTCACACTCACACTGCCAGGTTTATAAGTCTATAACTACGTGTACGTGTACGTGTACATGTAGGTGTAAATGTAAGTGTATGTGTGTACGTGTATGTTTGTGTGTACATGCTTGCATTTTGTGCAAACGTGTGTGTGAGTGTACGTGTATGTTTACGTGTGTGTGTGTGTGTGTGTGTGTTTGACATGAGGGAAGGCTCATACTTAGTGTGTTTCCTTGGGGCAGGGATGTGTTAGTGTGTGACAGGACCACAACCTAATGGGACTCAGACTTATGCAAGTTGTCATATTATTCTGTCTGTCACACATTCTCCCCCTCCCTCCATGTCTCGGTCCACCTCTAGTTCTTCCCATATCATTCTGTCTCTCTCTCCCTCTCTCCCTCTCTCCCTCTCTCTCCGTCTCTCTTGAACTTCCATTTCACCCTCTCATTTTTTCTCTCTACATGCCAGTTGTGCCCTCACTCTTTTTCTCTCCACCTCCCTCCCTCTCTCATCTCTGTCTCGTGCAGCAATTTATCCTGTTGACAGTCCCTCATCCACTCTTTTTTCCTCTCTTCATCACCTCCGCCCTCTTCCTCTCTGCTAGTCCCCCAGCCTCCATCACCCACTCAGCCGCCTCCCACCCCACCCCACCCCCACAACCTTCTTTTTTCATTGTTACCAGCCTCCCTGCTGGGGGTTTTATAAGCCAAAGTCAGTGGCTGTGGAAATAAACCATATTTATAAATATCCATGAAGCATCCGTGTTAAGCTGTGTAATGTCGGAGGATTAAGGGGGTTAGAAGATTTTTAACCCTCGATGGCCCGTTCTCCACGTTAAGCTGCTTCGGTGGCTGAGTGGGTGTAAGTCCTCATCTGCCGTCTGTGTCAGCGAGCTTTCACGCTGCTGTCGCCAGGAGGGCGCGTGTTGTCGGGCTGTCTGTGTGCCGACACACACCTGACACACACCTGTACCGGAGAAGAGAGCGGGAAACAAGACGGAAGAGGGACGAGAGTGGAGGGAAGGAGGGGTGGCCCATAAAGACACAGTGAGAAGAACTGATGGAAGAAGAGAGCCAGATGACCTGTAAAGCTCTGGGACAGTTGGTGCTGCCTCGCCTTAAGACGACTGTGACCTCCTGCTGACCTCCAGCCATAAAGACACACATGCACACACGCACGCACGCACGCACATGCACACACACGCACGCACACACACGTGCGCACACACATGCGCACAATTAAATTACAGTAGACACCTCCGGTGTGAAGTGGTGCCATCCAAGAAATGTGGAGTAAAATGTCTCAAACACCATCAAAGCTGAAAGAGGATAAACATTAATCGGAAGAACCGCGTAGAATAATGACGTCATCTTGGGTAAACTGGTCGAACCCCGTTTTTGTTTGAGAGCGGCTCCTGTTTGCTGTGACTGGACAAACTGTTTCATGTCTCACTGTTTAATGTCTGGAATTTGATGGAACTTTCTGATTCCTGTGAACTTCCTCCAGCCAGTGTCACAAACTGTTTAAATTGTATTATTTTATTGTGTTTCTAGAATGAGTTCATTTGACATCCTTGTACTTTACATAAACCGTTTAATTAATTTGAGTCAAGAAAGCCAAGTCTCCCCTGGCGGTTCTTCTTCTTCTTCTTCTTTTCCTAGGTGGTGCAGTACTGATGCTGAGATAACGGTGGTGCCGCCCGCCTGCCTGCCACAGAATGGACCGGGCCGTGTGCACCACGTGGCCCAGGGTCGCTGGTCGACGCGCCGCCGTTTCCTCGCCTGGCAAGTGGCTTCACGCGACAAAGCAGAGACAAAACATGTGGTCCGTATGAAATACACACCCACCTCACACTTCGCAAAGCCTTAGAAAGGGTCCGGATGGGTGGGTGGTGGGTGGCTCACCACTGCTAGCGCCTCTGCTGGTGGTGGGGCGGAACTGTCCTCGCTCCCCAGGAGAGCGTCGGACCTGTTTCAGTGACGGACTGGGAACCAGCACGAGGCGTGCAGACCAGGCGTTGTATTGGAGGTACAACGAACCTTGCATATAGAACTCCAGTGGCGGGTCTTCCGGTACCAGCTCTATGGGTAGCGGCCCACGCTGGCTTCGAGGGAAATGAGGTAGCAGATGAGGCTACAAAGCATGGTGACGTCGGTTTGGGACGTGCTTGGAGCCAGGCAGGACTACAGGGCAGCACTAGGCACAGGCTGGAGGGGGGGCGGGGGCAAGAGAGGAAAGGGCGGTGGTTTTCCTCAGGTCAAAGGGAAGTGGGGGGAGAGAGGTGTGCGGCAAGGAACAGCAGAGACGAGACGATCGCTTCCAGGCTCAGATTCGGACACACTGGACTTAACGGTACACTTCTCAAAACAGGCCAACACAGTGCGGGCGGGCAGCCGGGCGTGGTGACTGCTGTGGGCCGGACGGAACACCACAGCACGGTAGGACATGTGGTCCCACCCGCCACAGAAGGCGGCCCACTCACAATGTCCGGGAAATAAAAGTACAATTTGGTTTAGCAGAGGTTCCGCAGAACAACTCAACCGAGTGTTATAACATCTGGTTTCACTTTCTAAAAGTAACTCACTTCATTAAGAAGATATGAGGATTTTTTTGAGGGGGGGTAGTAGCGTAAACAATAGCTTATCCACCCTCCATACCAGCTGGTGGCGATAATGCGCCAATTCCTTGTTTGCCGACCTCCAATAAACACGAAGAAGAAGAAGCGTTTTTTTAAAAAAAAAGAAAAGAAAAGCCTTCACGTGAACCACCGCGTGAGCCAAGCCAGTGAGTACATTGTAGCGGGGCAGCTGAGAACGGCGCGTGCAGCATGTCCCAGGCAACCAGGGCGAAACCATGGCGAAAGAAACAGCACATTAATAGACACGAAGTAGGGCAATACAATATTCCAGGGCTCAAATTACACCAAATTGTTCAAATGCAAATCGTAATTTTTGGTCATTTCTGTTTATCATACATTTTTCAGATTTGGAAAAAAGTCACTAATTACGTTTTGCAATATTTACATTTGTGTATCCCACATTTGACACTTTCTAGTAGAACTGGAGGTAGAGCGCCAGTGCTAGATCTCATCCAGACACACAACTGATACACACAACTGATACCACAAATGATACCACAAATGATACCACAACTGATAAGTATGGTCACTGTGCACGAATACACGATCCGTTGTTTCCGGGTCTGTCTCGCAAAGTTGACGAGAGTTACAGTCTACATTGCATCTGAAGAAGAAGAAGAAGAACTTTCCAAGGCAGCAAGATGAATGGTCCTCCACCCATCACCACCACTAGCAGGTCTGTCAACTCCCTCACAAAGGGCACTTACACATCTGTAAAGGGGGAACACGTGGTTGTGAGGAAACCTGAGGTTGAAACATCTGTATTTAATTAAATGCGTTTTTGCTAACGCCTGTCAATGCTAGTCAATGAGCAGGAAGGCTAACTTTAGCTAGCAGAGGCGCTGTGATACTCACGCAGATAAACTCTATATAATATTTACATTCATGTCCCAGTACTGTGTTTTATATAGTATTTACATTCATGTCCCAGTACTGTGTTTTATATAGTATTTACATTCATGTCCCAGCACTGTGTTTTATATAGTATTTACATTCATGTCCCAGTACTGTGTTTTATATAGTATTTACATTCATGTCCCAGTACTGTGTTTTATATAGTATTTACATTCATGTCCCAGTACTGTGATTTATATAGTATTTACATTCATGTCCCAGCACTGTGTTTTATATAGTATTTACATTCATGTCCCAGTACTGTGTCTTATATAGTATTCAGGTTCATGTCCCAGTACTGTGTTTTATATAGTATTCAGGTTCATGTGCCAGTACTGTGTTTTATATAGTATTCAGGTTCATGTCCCAGTACTGTGTTTTATATAGTACTCAGGTTCATGTCCCAGTACTGTGTTTTATATAGTATTCAGGTTCATGTCCCAGTACTGTGTTTTATATAGTATTCAGGTTCCTGTCCAAGTACTGTGTTTTATATAGTATTCAGGTTCATGTCCCAGTACTGTGTTTTATATAGTATTCAGGTTCATGTCCCAGTACTGTGTTTTATATAGTACTCAGGTTCATGTCCCAGTACTGTGTTTTATATAGTACTCAGGTTCATGTCCCAGTACTGTGTTTTATATAGTATTCAGGTTCATGTCCCAGTACTGTGTTTTATATAGTATTCAGGTTCATGTCACAGTACTGTGTTTTATATAGTACTCAGGTTCATGTCCCAGTACCGTGTTTTATATAGTATTCAGGTTCATGTCCCAGTACTGTGTTTTATATAGTATTCAGGTTCATGTCCCAGTACTGTGTTTTATATAGTACTCAGGTTCATGTCCCAGTACTGTGTTTTATATAGTACTCAGGTTCATGGCCCAGTACTGTGTATTATATAGTACTCAGGTTCATGTCCCAGTACTGTGTTTTATATAGTATTCAGGTTCATGTCCCAGTACTGTGTTTTATATAGTATTCAGGTTCATGTCCCAGTACTGTGTTTTATATAGTACTCAGGTTCATGTCCCAGTACTGTGTATTATATAGTACTCAGGTTCATGTCCCAGTACTGTGTTTTATATAGTACTCAGGTTCATGTCCCAGTACTGTGTTTTATATAGTACTCAGGTTCATGTCCCAGTACTGTGTATTATATAGTACTCAGGTTCATGTCCCAGTACTGTGTTTTATATAGTATTCAGGTTCATGTGACAGTACTGTGTATTATATAGTACTCAGGTTCATGTCCCAGTACTGTGTATTATATAGTACTCAGGTTCATGTCCCAGTACTGTGTATTATATAGTACTCAGGTTCATGTGACAGTACTGTGTATTATATAGTACTCAGGTTCATGTCCCAGTACTGTGTATTATATAGTATTCAGGTTCATGTCCCAGTACTGTGTATTATATAGTACTCAGGTTCATGTCCCGGTACTGTGTATTATATAGTACTCAGGTTCATGTCCCAGTACTGTGTTTTATATAGTACTCAGGTTCATGTCCCAGTACTGTGTTTTATATAGTACTCAGGTTCATGTCCCAGTACTGTGTATTATATAGTACTCAGGTTCATGTCCCAGTACTGTGTTTTATATAGTATTCAGGTTCATGTGACAGTACTGTGTATTATATAGTACTCAGGTTCATGTCCCAGTACTGTGTATTATATAGTACTCAGGTTCATGTCCCAGTACTGTGTATTATATAGTACTCAGGTTCATGTGACAGTACTGTGTTTTATATAGTATTCAGGTTCATGTCCCAGTACTGTGTATTATATAGTACTCAGGTTCATGTCCCAGTACTGTGTATTATATAGTATTCAGGTTCATGTCCAAGTACTGTGTATTATATAGTACTCAGGTTCATGTCCCGGTACTGTGTATTATATAGTACTCAGGTTCATGTCCCGGTACTGTGTATTATATAGTACTCAGGTTCATGTCCCAGTACTGCGTATTATATAGTACTCAGGTTCATGTCCCAGTACTGTGTTTTATATAGTACTCAGGTTCATGTCCCGGTACTGTGTATTATATAGTACTCAGGTTCATGTCCCAGTACTGTGTTGTGGTAGTTTGGTGAGTTCATGGTGTGTTAACCAGCCACCATGAGTTGTCTCAGTGATGTCCAGATGTCCAGGCTTTATGTTTTTGTCTCCAGTAGCTTAAAAATGCTTAATGTCGCTGCTGAAATTAGAAACCATAACAACAATAATCCTCCGGGGGGCCTTATCATATCATATGGCCATGAAACATGTTTTCCTTCGCTGAAAACTGTTGTGAAATGGCAGTTTAAACCCGCCTTTTAAAAATGTTCCGGGTGAGCATGCCCCAGGACCACCCTACAGGGTCCCCCCCCCCCCCCCCCGTCATATAAAACTCTCCTACACCCTTGTCTCCTGGCATTGGTGGACTACCGGACTACCCCGGCTGGGCCAGGAAGGAAAGACATGGCTTGGCCAGACTGGCTCAGCCTTTCACCGGTCACTTGGTGGTGTAGCGCCATTCCCATGTTGAGCCATGTCACAGCACTGCTTTTGTAATGTGCCTAAGTAGGCTCGAAACCAGGACAGTTGTTCATTTGAAGGGGGAAAAAGAAGGAAGAATCCATTAAGTGGGGGATGTTTTTTGAGGGAAGTTTTACAAATTGATGCTTTAACTCATTTGTTTACACTGCCTTTGGTCAGATGGTGACTCATTCTTATACGTATATAAGGGCCACTATTCAGACAGGAAAGGGGAAAAGAATAGGTTCCTCTTCAGGTACACCAGGGCACAGGGATAAAATAAGTGCTCCGCTCTCTGAACAAGAACTCATGTGTAAAATCCAGAAATAATCCTTATTGCCTCTCCTTTTCAGGGTTGGGATGGGGTGGAGCGAGAGGTTCCCTCTGCAATCTCTCTATCGGATTTTGTGTTTAATCCTGAAACGTTCATTTTCACACTAAAACATGATGGAAAATGCAATGCTGGGGTGAGGGGACACGCACCTTGGGGATCTAATGTTATCTCCTGTTAAAGGTACAGCCTTATCAGTGAAGACCAGTTACCTTTCACCTTTCAGGAACTTGATGAACACAGGATTTGTGCAGATACGTATCATTGTCCACTTTGACAGTACATCTGAGTTTTAAGAGTCAAGGTTATTTGCATATCCCAGAGCTGCAGGGTGTTCTCAGAGGATTTTACCACCAGTAAAGTATGAAACAATATACGACAGTATGACAGGAGCCGGCAACCTGTGGCACGCGTGCCCACGGTGGCACGTGAGGCCATTAACACGGCATCATGCGACGCAATTTAATAAAAAATATATAATTTTTGTGACTTTTTCAATAACAAACATTTTAATATAAAATGTAGCCTAGTGATGAACTAAACAAACAATTATATTTAAAATAATAATTAATTAGGCTCAAAAGACACCATTGTTTCTGACAGCAAGAGTGCACACAAGGGGCGTGGTCTATCATGCCCCCCCCCATCTGCCGCGAGCGCAGCATTGCAGCAAGCAGTGAGAATGTAGCATAGCTAGCTAGCTTTCTTTTTTGCTATTTGTCAAGAACAACTGACGAGGTCAGAAGCAACGTTGTCTAATGTCCCTTTTCCACTACACGGTACCGGATCGACTCGACTCGCCCTTTCTTGGTTTTCCATTACTGGAAAGTTCCGGCATTTCGGTTAACTGGTACCACTTTTCTGGTACCACCTTTGTCGAGGTTCCAAAAAACTGGAGCGGGTACCAAAATCAATGCAGACCTCTGATAGGTCAGAGAAACGCGTCACTGCGTTACTGCGTCATCAGTGCGCGCCTGGGATATCACCCGCCATATTTAAATACCGAAGCTGTGGAAGCGGAGTTTTCCTAAAAGTACATTATGAAATTGAAAACCAGGCGTCGCTATGGCGACCAGCTACACTGAGGGGGTTGCTGTTACAGTGATGGACAACAGCACAAGTCGAGTCTAGTTGAGCCGGTACCATGTCGTGGAAAAGGGGCATAATATTCACCTCTTTCAGCCATCTTGGACAAACGAATTTGGATGTATTTTGTGAAAAGAGCGAGCTGTGCGCACTCTGCTGTGAAAATGGTGTGTGTCCAACTTCACGTGGAAAACGTCATTTTGAAACAAGGCCCGAGAAAAACGTCAAAGACGAGGCTGATAAAGCTGAAGCAGTCCAGAGGGAAACCGCCCAGTACAGGAGGCGAAGCAGTGTGTTCTACACCCGATGTGCCGCCATCAAGTCGTGCAGTGCAGTGCAGTGCTTATTAACACGGGAAGCCATTCTTCGATGGAGAGGGGACCGAGGAGGCTTTCCTCGGCAGCTCGCAGGTCACATTTGATGGGTTACCAAACAAAGACACGATCATCTACACCAGGGGTCAGGAACCTTTTTGACTGGGAGAGCCATAAAAGCCAAATATTTCTAAATATATTTCACTGAGAGCCATATAGTATTTTTAACGTATAATAAATTAAATATGTCTTACTTTTAATGCGACTTCTGGTGCTGCATGGTGCGTATCGAAGTGCCGCTTTATATTTGACCGTTTCATCGATGCAATTTTATCATTGCATATTAGACATACCGCAGATCCTGCTCTCTCCACAAATGCAAATTCCTCTGTCCACGCAGCCTGGAATGCACGGTAATCATCGTCTTTTTTTCTTTTCGCCATCTTTTCCGTTACAAGGGTAGAAGCGGATAAACTAGTTGGCTATCTGATAAAATTGATTTCTTCACCTTTACAATGACCCGGACATGCTCGCGAGCCATTGGTTCCCGACCCGACCCACGGGTGACCCGTGACCCGTGAAATTTATCTTCAAAACTAATTTCTGTTTACTTTAAAATGACACAGTAGTATTAAGAAATATCACAAGTATTTTAAAATCAGTTCCAAACTGATTTTTTTTTTCAACTCAAAATTGTCTGGGAGCCATATGCCGTCACCGGAAGAGCCATATATGGCTCGCGAGCCATAGGTTCCCGACCGCTGATCTACACGATCAAAGAAATGCCCCAGTCTAGGAGAACTGTAGAGGGGTGTGTTACAGACATGGCTGGAGACGTGAGATGCCCCAGTCTAGGGGAACTGTAGGGGGGTGCGTTACAGACACTGCTGGAGACATGAGATGCCCCAGTCTAGGGGAACTGTAGGGGGGTGCGTTACAGACACTGCTGGAGACGTGAGATGCCCCAGTCTAGGGGAACTGTAGAGGGGTGCGTTACAGACACGGCTGGAGACCCAAGATGCCCCAGTCTAGGAGAACTGTAGAGGGGTGCGTTACAGACACGGCTGGAGACCCAAGATGCCCCAGTCTAGGGGAACTGTAGAGGGGTGCGTTACAGACATGGCTGGAGACGTGAGATGCCCCAGTCTAGGGGAACTGTAGGGGGGTGCGTTACAGACACTGCTGGAGACGTGAGATGCCCCAGTCTAGGAGAACTGTAGGGGGGTGCGTTACAGACACAGCTGGAGACGTGAGATGCCCCAGTCTAGGAGAACTGTAGAGGGGTGCGTTACAGACACAGCTGGAGACGTGAGATGCCCCAGTCTAGGGGAACTGTAGAGGGGTGCGTTACAGACACGGCTGGAGACGTGAGATGCCCCAGTCTAGGGGAACTGTAGGGGGGTGCGTTACAGACACGGCTGGAGACATGAGATGCCCCAGTCTAGGAGAACTGTAGAGGGGTGCATTACAGACATGGCTGGAGACCCAAGATGCCCCAGTCTAGGGGAACTGTAGAGGGGTGCGTTACAGACACGGCTGGAGACGTGAGATACCCCAGTCTAGGAGAACTGTAGAGGGGTGCGTTACAGACACGGCTGGAGACGTGAGATGCCCCAGTCTAGGAGAACTGTAGAGGGGTGCGTTACAGACACGGCTGGAGACGTGAGATGCCCCAGTCTAGGAGAACTGTAGAGGGGTGCATTACAGACATGGCTGGAGACCCAAGATGCCCCAGTCTAGGGGAACTGTAGAGGGGTGCGTTACAGACACGGCTGGAGACGTGAGATGCCCCAGTCTAGGAGAACTGTAGAGGGGTGCGTTACAGACACGGCTGGAGACGTGAGATGCCCCAGTCTAGGAGAACTGTAGAGGGGTGCATTACAGACATGGCTGGAGACATGAGATACCCCAGTCTAGGGGAACTGTAGAGGGGTGCGTTACAGACATGGCTGGAGACATGAGATGCCCCAGTCTAGGAGAACTGTAGAGGGGTGCGTTACAGACACGGCTGGAGACGTGAGATACCCCAGTCTAGGAGAACTGTAGAGGGGTGCATTACAGACATGGCTGGAGACCCAAGATGCCCCAGTCTAGGGGAACTGTAGAGGGGTGCGTTACAGACACGGCTGGAGACGTGAGATACCCCAGTCTAGGAGAACTGTAGAGGGGTGCGTTACAGACACAGCTGGAGACGTGAGATGCCCCAGTCTAGGGGAACTGTAGAGGGGTGCGTTACAGACACGGCTGGAGACGTGAGATGCCCCAGTCTAGGGGAACTGTAGGGGGGTGCGTTACAGACACGGCTGGAGACATGAGATGCCCCAGTCTAGGAGAACTGTAGAGGGGTGCATTACAGACATGGCTGGAGACCCAAGATGCCCCAGTCTAGGGGAACTGTAGAGGGGTGCGTTACAGACACGGCTGGAGACGTGAGATACCCCAGTCTAGGAGAACTGTAGAGGGGTGCGTTACAGACACGGCTGGAGACGTGAGATGCCCCAGTCTAGGAGAACTGTAGAGGGGTGCGTTACAGACACGGCTGGAGACGTGAGATGCCCCAGTCTAGGAGAACTGTAGAGGGGTGCATTACAGACATGGCTGGAGACCCAAGATGCCCCAGTCTAGGGGAACTGTAGAGGGGTGCGTTACAGACACGGCTGGAGACGTGAGATGCCCCAGTCTAGGAGAACTGTAGAGGGGTGCGTTACAGACACGGCTGGAGACGTGAGATGCCCCAGTCTAGGAGAACTGTAGAGGGGTGCATTACAGACATGGCTGGAGACATGAGATACCCCAGTCTAGGGGAACTGTAGAGGGGTGCGTTACAGACATGGCTGGAGACATGAGATGCCCCAGTCTAGGAGAACTGTAGAGGGGTGCGTTACAGACACGGCTGGAGACGTGAGATACCCCAGTCTAGGAGAACTGTAGAGGGGTGCATTACAGACATGGCTGGAGACCCAAGATGCCCCAGTCTAGGGGAACTGTAGAGGGGTGCGTTACAGACACGGCTGGAGACGTGAGATACCCCAGTCTAGGAGAACTGTAGAGGGGTGCGTTACAGACATGGCTGGAGACGTGAGATGCCCCAGTCTAGGAGAACTGTAGAGGGGTGCGTTACAGACACGGCTGGAGACGTGAGATGCCCCAGTCTAGGAGAACTGTAGAGGGGTGCGTTACAGACACGGCTGGAGACGTGAGATGCCCCAATCTAGGGGAACCGTAGAGGGGTGCGTTACAGACACGGCTGGAGACGCAAGATGCCCCAGTCTAGGGGAACTGTAGAGGGGTGCGTTACAGACACGGCTGGAGACCCAAGATGCCCCAGTCTAGGGGAACTGTAGAGGGGTGCGTTACAGACACGGCTGGAGACGTGAGATACCCCAGTCTAGGAGAACTGTAGAGGGGTGCGTTACAGACATGGCTGGAGACGTGAGATGCCCCAGTCTAGGAGAACTGTAGAGGGGTGCGTTACAGACATGGCTGGAGACGTGAGATGCCCCAGTCTAGGGGAACTGTAGAGGGGTGCGTTACAGACATGGCTGGAGACGCGAGATGCCCCAGTCTAGGAGAACTGTAGAGGGGTGCGTTACAGACATGGCTGGAGATGTGAGATGCCCCAATCTAGGGGAATAGTAGAGGGGTGCGTTACAGACACAGCTGGAGACCCAAGATGCCCCAGTCTAGGGGAACTGTAGGGGGGTGCGTTACAGACACTGCTGGAGACGTGAGATGCCCCAGTCTAGGGGAACTGTAGAGGGGTGCGTTACAGACACAGCTGGAGACCCAAGATGCCCCAGTCTAGGGGAACTGTAGAGGGGTGCGTTACAGACATGGCTGGAGACGCGAGATGCCCCAGTCTAGGAGAACTGTAGAGGGGTGCGTTACAGACATGGCTGGAGACCCAAGATGCCCCAGTCTAGGGGAACTGTAGAGGGGTGCGTTACAGACACGGCTGGAGACGTGAGATACCCCAGTCTAGGAGAACTGTAGAGGGGTGCGTTACAGACACGGCTGGAGACGTGAGATGCCTCAGTCTAGGAGAACTGTAGAGGGGTGCTTTACAGACACGGCTGGAGACATGAGATGCCCCAGTCTAGGGGAACTGTAGAGGGGTGCGTTACAGACACGGCTGGAGACGTGAGATGCCACAGTCTAGGAGAACTGTAGAGGGGTGCGTTACAGACACGGCTGGAGACCCAAGATGCCCCAGTCTAGGGGAACTGTAGAGGGGTGCGTTACAGACACGGCTGGAGACCCAAGATGCCCCAATCTAGGAGAACTGTAGAGGGGTGCGTTACAGACACGGCTGGAGACCCAAGATGCCCCAGTCTAGGGGGACTGTAGAGGGGTGCGTTACAGACACGGCTGGAGACGTGAGATACCCCAGTCTAGGAGAACTGTAGAGGGGTGCGTTACAGACACGGCTGGAGACGTGAGATACCCCAGTCTAGGAGAACTGTAGAGGGGTGCATTACAGACACGGCTGGAGACCCAAGATGCCCCAGTCTAGGGGAACTGTAGAGGGGTGCGTTACAGACACGGCTGGAGACCCAAGATGCCCCAGTCTAGGAGAACTGTAGAGGGGTGCGTTACAGACACGGCTGGAGACGTGAGATGCCCCAGTCTAGGAAAACTGTAGAGGGGTGCATTACAGACACGGCTGGAGACATGAGATGCCCCAGTCTAGGGGAACTGTAGAGGGGTGCGTTACAGACACGGCTGGAGACGTGAGATGCCCCAGTCTAGGAGAACTGTAGAGGGGTGCGTTACAGACACGGCTGGAGACCCAAGATGCCCCAGTCTAGGGGAACTGTAGAGGGGTGCGTTACAGACACGGCTGGAGACCCAAGATGCCCCAATCTAGGAGAACTGTAGAGGGGTGCGTTACAGACACGGCTGGAGACCCAAGATGCCCCAGTCTAGGAGAACTGTAGAGGGGTGCGTTACAGACACGGCTGGAGACGTGAGATACCCCAGTCTAGGGGAACTGTAGAGGGGTGTGTTACAGACACGGCTGGAGACCCAAGATGCCCCAGTCTAGGAGAACTGTAGAGGGGTGCGTTACAGACATGGCTGGAGACGTGAGATGCCCCAGTCTAGGAGAACTGTAGAGGGGTGCGTTACAGACATGGCTGGAGACGTGAGATGCCCCAGTCTAGGGGAACTGTAGAGGGGTGTGTTACAGACACAGCTGGAGACGTGAGATGCCCCAGTCTAGGAGAACTGTAGAGGGGTGCGTTACAGACACGGCTGGAGACGTGAGATGCCCCAGTCTAGGGGAACTGTAGAGGGGTGTGTTACAGACATGGCTGGAGACGTGAGATGCCCCAGTCTAGGGGAACTGTAGAGGGGTGTGTTACAGACACAGCTGGAGACGTGAGATGCCCCAGTCTAGGAGAACTGTAGAGGGGTGCGTTACACACACGGCTGGAGACGTGAGATGCCCCAGTCTAGGAGAACTGTAGAGGGGTGCGTTACAGACATGGCTGGAGGCGTGAGATGCCCCCGTCTAGGGGAACTGTAGAGGGGTGCGTTACAGACATGGCTGGAGACGCGAGATGCCCCAGTCTAGGAGAACTGTAGAGGGGTGCGTTACAGACATGGCTGGAGACGTGAGATGCCCCAGTCTAGGAGAACTGTAGAGGGGTGCGTTACAGACACAGCTGGAGACCCAAGATGCCCCAGTCTAGGAGAACTGTAGAGTTACAGACACGGCTGGAGACGTGAGATGCCCCAGTCTAGGGGAACTGTAGAGGGGTGCGTTACAGACATGGCTGGAGACGTGAGATGCCCCAGTCTAGGAGAACTGTAGAGGGGTGCGTTACAGACATGGCTGGAGACATGAGATGCCCCAGTCTAGGAGAACTGTAGAGGGGTGCATTACAGACACAGCTGGAGACGTGAGATACCCCAGTCTAGGGGAACTGTAGAGGGGTGCGTTACAGACATGGCTGGAGACGCGAGATGCCCCAGTCTAGGAGAACTGTAGAGGGGTGCGTTACAGACATGGCTGGAGACGTGAGATGCCCCAGTCTAGGAGAACTGTAGAGGGGTGCGTTACAGACATGGCTGGAGACGTGAGATGCCCCAGTCTAGGGGAACTGTAGAGGGGTGCGTTACAGACACAGCTGGAGACGTGAGATGCCCCAGTCTAGGGGAACTGTAGAGGGGTGCGTTACAGACACGGCTGGAGACGTGAGGCCCCAGCAAACTCTTGAAAGATGCGTCGGTATTCAGCGCAGCGCTTGACAAGAATGTGGATGTGAACGACCCCCTACGTCAGGGATAGGCAGCATGGTCCAGAAGGGTCCGGTGTGGGTGCAGGATTCTGTTAGTCAACCAATAGTCTTTGCTAAGGACCTTGATTTGTAGTCTCAGGTGTGTAACTCCTTGGTTGGAACAAAGACCTGCACCCACGCCAGACCTTTCTGGACCATGCTGCCTATCCCTGCTCTGCGTCCAGCAGTGCTTACCAGATATTCCGACAAAGGAGAGACACGCGAGGAACTTTGTTGTCTAAAGCCCATGCTTGGGACCACTAGGGTTGCCAACCATTCCTTAAAATAAGGAATCGTTCCTTATTATACATATATACTATATATACGTGTGTGTGTGTGTGTGTGTGTGTGTTTATAGTGTAAGGCACATTATATTTGTTGTGCCCGCGCCTCCCCATCCATCCAACCCCCGTCCCTGTCCCCTGTTCCCTATTTCCATTTCAAGGAATTGGCAACCCTAGGTACCACTAAAAGGGAGGATGTGGCAAAAGCATGTGCTGCTCATTTTGAGGAGAGATGAGTTGATGTCAAGAAAATGTTTGCTGTTACTGCTGAGTGAGCCCCCGCCATGGCAGAGAGCAGAAGGGAATCGTGACTCTGGTTGAAAATCAAATCGGTCATCCTGTGAAGACGTTCCGTTGCACAGTTCCCCAGGGAAAAGTTCAAAGTCCCATCTTAATAGCGTGGTGGCTAACGTGGAGAAAATGGTTGACTGTATTGTGCCTCACTCCTCTTTGACACGCCTTCAGTGCAGATCTCCGCTGGAGGAGATGGACAGCATTCACTAGGATTTACCACTCCACTGCAGTGTTGGATGGTTGAGTTGCGGTCAGGTTTTGGAACGGTTTGTAGGGTACTTTGACGCGACCAAGGCCTTTCTGACTGAGAAGGAGCATGACTAGGATGAGAAACTGCTTGTGAAACTCATGTCTCAACAGATATCACAGGCCGCATCAACAGGTTCCACCTACAGCCACAAGGTGTGGGCCAGGCAGTGCTGGCTCCGTTTGATGCATGGACAGCGTCTGGGGCAAAGCCTGGAGTCTACTCAGGGGACATTCAAAGTGGAACCTTTCATTATGTCTTTACGCATGCTCCGTAATCCAGGTAAGAAAACCAAAGACGGTTGAATCAGTTCATCTGGACACAACGTTTATTGACAGATATGTTTCATCATCATCTAAGTGGCCTCTTCAGTCTCAACTGACTGCAGGTGTCCCACCCGTACAAACAATACAGTCGCATAACCACCCAAACCAACCATCGGTTTCACATGCAAATATGGTGTGGCCATTAACTAGAGTTACAATAGCCACGTGTGGTATTCACAGAGGATTTGGGAATGTTTGCAATCACAGCACTGTAAGATGGCGACACATGTACTCTTAGCCGCCCCCCCCCCGGTTCAGGGACGGTCAAGGTCACGCCCATATTTGCATAGACCGATCTTGGTTTCTGTCGTTATACAACTGTATTATTGATGAGGGTGGGGATACCTGCAGTCAGTTTAGACTGAAGAGGTCACTCAGCTGATGATGAAACGTATCTCAATAAACGTTGTGTCCAGAGAACTGATTTAACTTTCTTTGAGAACCTTCCATTACTTCAAGCACCTGAAGCAGCTTTCAGGGCATCAAACCATCAACTGCCATGATGTAAGCATGTACGTGTCAGAGCTAGAGTCGGAGTTCTTTGCCAGATTTCAGGACTTCCAGCAACATGGCCCATTGTTTTCTTTTTTGATAAACCCGGAACACTTGAAGGAGAACAGCATGTCTCTGTTTCAGTGGATGGGGATTGAGGAGTTTGAAATTCAGCAGATAGAACTCAACACATCCTCGCTGCAGGCATCTAAATCCACACAGCTGCACAAAACGCTGGAAACTGCCGATCCAGGGGTCTCTATTCCGGCCTGTTGAGAACGCTCGCCAGAGAAGTTTGACTGTCTGAAGAAGGTAGCCTTCACATTGATTTCACCTTTTGGATCCACATTTATGTGTGCAAACAGATATTCTCACATATGAAGTCAGTTTTGAGTTCCACGCGCAGCCGAATGGCTTCTTCAGGTCTGTAGTCCGAGGGAAAGTCTCCAGATACAGACCAGAGATCACACGGCTCAGCAGAGAAAAGCAGCGACGGGTGGCTTCAGGTCTGTAGTCCGAGGGAAAGTCTCCAGATACAGACCAGAGATCACACGGCTCAGCAGGGAAAAGCAGCGACGGGGGTCGCACTAAAGCGGTAGGACTGAATTAGTTTTCTTTTGTGCCCTAGTAATTTTCACACATTTGCATAAATAATAGTGTGTGTGTGTGTGTGTGTGTGTGTGTGTGCGTGCGTGCGTGCGTTTGTGTGCGTGTGTGTGAAGCGCAGATCTTTTGGCAAGCAGAATGTAGTGAAACAAGCAGCAGCAGTAAATAAATAGATGACAATGAACGCACTCGGGTCTGAGATTTATTTTTTTCAACATTGTAAATTGGCGTGGGACACCCAAGAGGTATGACATATGATGACATATGACACCCTCTATCCTTGCCCCTAGACCCCAATGAGGAAAACCTTGTAAAGAAAGAAAGTATGGGAGAAACCTCGGGAGGAGCAACAGAGGAGGGATCCCTCTTTCGGGACGGACACATGCAACAAGTATGACATGCACAAAATGCACAAGAATAAGAATTATAATGTAAAGTCATAGATTACACAGAGTCATCTAATGCGAAATACATACAGTTAATGCATGGCATTTTGCAAATGTAAATGTGCTGGGTAATAAACTTGGAAAGAGAATGCAAGGCAGATTTAGTGACTCTGCGTCCGTCCAAAACAACGACAGGAACCCCACAGGTGCAGTCAAAAGCCGGCGGGACCCTGCGCCACAAAACCAGCTCTGCTCAGCGGAGCCCTGCAGGGG
The DNA here is from genome assembly GCF_029633865.1 of Lampris incognitus. Lineage (NCBI taxonomy): Eukaryota > Metazoa > Chordata > Actinopteri > Lampriformes > Lampridae > Lampris > Lampris incognitus. The sequence goes on from NC_079220.1 coordinate 58,529,836, forward strand.
GAATCGACTTGACGCACACTCAAGAGGCAGACTGACACACAGGATTCACACACAGGGACAAAGAAGACGAGAGAGGTGATGATGCAGAAGTTGTCACAGCTAAAACAAATAGCATGAAAGCAATTTTGAACGAGAACGGAGCAAATGTCGTGCCAGCCCGGATCTTTTCTGGGGGGATGCGCCCTACTTTCTTTTATCCTTTTAACTCTGTTATGCTCACTTAGTTCATGTAGCAGCTTCTCTGATCTGGTGAGATGAAGAGGAGAAAGCTAAGACCAGTACAGAGCGCCAAACTCAAGAAGAAGTGCTCACAAAAGTTGAAAGAAGTATTGCTTGAATTGATCAACTCTCCCTGTCTGGAAAAAAAGTTGCTTCTGGCCCTCTCCCATCCAAGAACTACTGGATTGGTTTTTCAGCTACTGATACCTGACAAGTTAAATGTATTCAGAGTAATCAAGTCAGTTTTTAATCGGACTGAATTTGCACATTTGGGGTGGCTGAGGAGTTGTGTGTGATGGGGACTGAGGTCGTCAGCATAGAGCTGGGCTACATGTTGATATAATATTGATATTGTGACATGAGACTAGATGTCATCTGGGAGTTTAGTTCTCATAATATCGTGATATAACTATCGAGCTGTTTTCTCCAGGTCTTAAAGGCGGCATTACAGTAAAGAGATACCATTTTCTGAACTTAGACTGTTTTAGTCAAACGAAATGAACAACGAATGCCTGCTGTGTCATCATATCCACATTACTCACAATCATTTCTCAAAATGTGCTCTTGTGTAAATATCCCATGAAAGCACCAAGAGTCATCCCCAAAATATCGTGACATTGTCAATATTGAGGTATTCAGTCAAAAGTACTGTGATATTCGGGGGCGTCCGGGTAGCGTAGCGGTCTATCTATTCCGTTTCCTAACAACACAGGGATCGGCGGTTCAAATCCCCATGTTATCCCCGGCTTGGTCGGGCATCCCTACAGGCACAATGGGCCATGACTGCGGGTGGGAAGCCGGATGTGGGTATGTTTCCTGGTCGCTGCACAAGCGCCTCCCCTGGTCAGTTGTGGCACCTGTTCAGGGGGGAGGGGGAACTGGGGGGAATAGCGTGATCCTCCCACGCGCTACGTCCCCCTGGTGAAACTCCTCACTGTCAGGTGAAAAGAAGCGGGTGGTGACTCCACATGTACGGGAGGAGGCATGTGGTAGTCTGCAGCCCTCCCCGGATCTGCAGAGGAGGTGGAGCAGACGGCTCGGAAAATGGGGTAATTGGCCAAATACAGTTGGAGAAAAAAGGGGGGGGAGCAAAAAGCAAAAAACAGGGAACACCTCCCTCATTTGGGCTAAACACTGATGATGTTAGAGACCAGTGCTTCTCATCATTTTCTCTTAACACAGTCCATATGCATGATAACGAGACTTGCTTTACCACATACTGAAACTATAAACCATATCGTCTTTATATGTAATCCACAGTGCATGCTCCTAAATCACTGGTTTGCACATCCTTTCAAACACTAGACGTTGGCGGTGCACTCCAGGCAAAAAACACAACCTGCAAAACAAACGGGTTGTATTCTTAATGGTCTGTGCCACTTTTGCCATCAAACTTGGTGTGGATATGCCATTATGAGAGCACACACGGTTTTGCCGTGTGCCGTTGATGCTGAGCAAGTTCTTCATCTTTTGCCTGCTGCCGTGGGCAATCGGAGACAGACCTGATCGATGCGTGGCATTTGATGGCAATCAAGAGTAGAAGAAAAAGAAAGAAAGCCACTTTTGTTTTGTCACGATTCTTACAACGAATTATATTCTTAGTGAATGTGTCTTCTGCATGTAACCATCCTATTGTATAGCAGCAGTGGGTAGCTGCAGCACCCGGGGGCCAACTCCAGGTCTTCTTTTCATTGCCTTGCTCAGAGACACAGGCAGGAGTATTAACCCTAACATGCATGTCTTCTTGATGGTGGGAGGAAACCAGAGCACCCGTAGGAAACCCACGCAGATACAGGGAGAACATGAAACTCCACAAAGAAAGGACCTGGGATGGCCTGGGGTTTGAACCCAGGACCTTCTTGCTGTGAGGCAACGGTGCTAATCACTGGGCCACCGTGCCACCCCATAGAAAAGCTAGGCTCCTGTCTAAGTCGTAGCTGCGTTGGGTAATTATTGGTGGCCAACACTCGTGGATTCCATCGGTTCAGCTGTTTGAAAGTACCTCAAATAGTTCAATCACTTCTATATCCAGCATGGCCCATGTCTGTGGAATTTTGTTAATTCTCAGACAGACAGATGACATGCCTTTAAGCAAGGACCTATGATCGATAAGACCAGTGTAGTGATTATATACTGAGGGCTGCTGGTTCATTACAGTTCTCACTTAATATGTGATTTTTTTTGGGGGGGGGGACAAACTAGCACTGACAAAGCACTAATTTTCTTTAATTTCTTCTGTGTTGACTTGAAAATGGACCTTGAACGCCATCGGGAGGCTGACCTCCCTCTTACAAAGGGCACTAGGCTTAACATTTTTGCATAGAGGTGCAGCTGATTCATGGATGGCTGACTGCAGGTCTGTGTTCAATGGAGGTACAGGTTAATTGGTGAGTGCCCTGCGATGTTCAGTCAGAGTTGTTCATCGGTAGTCAAGACACATTAAGAAGAGGAGTGAATTTCAGAGTTGGTCTTTGGGGGAAAATGTTGCTATAAAAATATCTGTCTGCTTCTGAGGTGACAGTGGAAAGGTTGAGCATCATCTGTGTACTTCAGATCACTTTGGCCCATTGCTGTGTGCAGTCTTGAGACTCAGTGATCATCATGCAGGGCACCAAAATAAATTTCACTTATTTATCCAAAAGAAATGGTGTCACCATCAACAGTGCCCCATGAAGGGCCTATTCTGTTTTTAAATGTGTGATGACTTCAAGTACAGAATTCAGAAGCTCCATAATCACACTGTCTAGAAGAGGGGTGCTTGTTGAAATGGCTGGTGTGAGGACTTAATTAGTCTCACACAACCTGAACTGGTGAGCGTTCATCAGTTGTAACTGAATGCAGCTCGTGATTGTTCCTCAAACCAAAGATGATGACCTCATAGTTGATAATTGGGTTTACCAGGCACTTCAAGAGTGTTTACCACTGTAGAAGACTGGATGGAGACTCAAATATGGGGTGGACCTTTTCCTCATCAAGTTTTAAAAAAACAACGTAAATCATTAGTTATGGCTGCCTGGAGCAGAGGCTAATTAGTATAAGAGGATACCTCCTTTGCAGCTTCCCTCTCCAGCTGTTAGACCTCGTGTGGCCTGAACGGGGGGGGGGGGCATTCTTTTACATTAGCACGCTGTGAAGGAGCGCCGACGCTGGGGGCTTGTAGGAGAGCTTCTACCTCAACCTGCCCTGATGCTTCCACATCCTCTGGCTCCCTGATGCAAAACGTCAGCCCGTTCTTTATCTACTTTGAACAGATCTCCATGAGACTATATTATTATAGCAGGATGCTGTCCATGCTAGAAGAATTTTGGTGGGTACTTTTGCCCCAAAATTAAAGATAATTTGCTCTCATCCAGCTTCAAAGTTTTGCACGAGGCAATGATAATTTGTTCTCCTTCCACTTCACAGTTTTGCACAAGGCAATGGTAATCTGTTTCTCATTCCACTTGAACTTTTGCACATGGCAATGGTGGCTTCTTGCAGCTGAGGTTAGCCAAGTAGGTTTTGAGCTAAAATGAATCTGACATGATTTTACATATGCCCTAAACAACACTTAACTAATAGAACACCTACTGTAGGGAAGGGAAGTGAAGGAATTTAGGGAACAGGAGGTCTCTTACATGTGCTGTGTAAAAAGAAAGTCTAGGTTTACACACAGGCAAAACTTACAAATAGTGGGTCTCTACAATACAATATTTACACAAGGGAGTTTTTCATTGGTAGGATTGATTGCTCCCTGCAGCTTTACATCTATTTGATGGTCTCACTCAATTCTGAGACAGCCTCCACTGAAAGACAGTGCCATTAATGCTGGATTTGCACATGTTGAGGTTGTGGTACTACTGAGATATCTCAGAGATACAACAGCATCAGATATGTCAACCTTTAACAGTACAACTGTGCAAATCTCATAGAGAATAATTCAGACTTTCTGCTCTGCATTCTGTATCTTCTGTGGCTTTTGAGTGATTCCCCTGAGCTCAGTGTACACCCACCGTGTTAGTCATGTCTTTTCCAGGCACGGCGTTTCTGAAACATGACAGCAGAGCAGCACTGTCTGTGGTTGTTCACCTGAAGAGTTTCGCAGACCACAGATGAGGCTCTGTACCGAACTCTTTTAGCATCCCAAGTACCGGTCTCACCAGAGCGAACTTCCTGGTGAGCTTGAATTTCCCACTTTAGAGCTGTATTGGTGCCCTGGTGAAGCCGAACTGCATCTGGTTTTCCTGGGCAAATTGGTCCTGTAGATGTGACTCAGTAGAGGGGGCCCGTGTGATGACTGGGTGTTTGTTGTTATACTGACTACATGCAAGTGAGGAGAAACATTACCAAGGCTTCCTCCTGGGTTGTACCTAATGGTGACTCAACGACACGCTTGTCACTCCACCGGCTGATTAATAACGCAACTCAAGCCAGTCACTGTGTGTGTGTGTGTGTGTGTGTGTGTGTGTGTGTGTGTGTGTGTGTGTGTGTGTGTGTGTGTGTGTGTGTGTGTGTGTGTGTGCCCGCCCTCGTTTTTCCATCACAATGGGGACCAAATGTCCATGCAGACCGGCGGTTCCAACAGTCATCCTGGCTGGCGTTTGTTCCCTTGGACAGTGATTTATTTTTTATTTTTTGGGATATGTGTTAGTTTGAATGTGTGTGTTCTTGTAGTCCCCCCCCCCTTTTCTCCCCAGTTGTACCCGGCCAATTACCCCACTCTTCTGAGCCGTCCGGTCTCTGCTCCACCCCCTCTGCCGATCCAGGGAGGGCTGCAGACTACCACATGCCTCCTCCCATACATGTGGAGTCACCAGCCACTTCTTTTCACCTGACAGTGAGGAGTTTCACCAGGGGGACGTAGCACGTGGGAGGATCACGCTATTCCCCCCAGTTCCCCTCCCCCCCCGAAACAGGTGCCTTACCAACCAGAGGAGGCGCTAGTGCAGCAACCAGGACACATACCTACATCCGGCTCCCCACCCGCAGACACGGCCAATTGTGTCTGTAGGGACGCCCGACCAAGCCGGAGGTAACACGGGGATTCGAACTGGCGATCCCCGTGTTGGTAGGTAATGGAATAGACGGCTACACTACCCGGACGCCCGTTCTTGTCGTTCTTAAATGTGTTTTTGTCTGTACAGTATGTGGCACTGCTGTGGGCTGGGGGAAACGACAAAGTGTGCCTGGTTCCTGGTTGGGATAGAGGAAACAGGAATACCTTGTGGGGACATTTTGGGGTTCCCATGAGGAAAAGGGTGTATTTTAGGGTCAGCCCTTGGGTTTATGGTTAAGGTTGGAATTAGCATTAGGTTAATCTTCATGTTCTGTTCACTAATCAGCAATGGATGTGTTGTTCACTGGTCATGTTGACCCAAGCCATCTTTGGATTTTATAGTGATGTACAGTAATATACATCTAGAAATACCCAATATGTCTCACCCTTATCCCACTTATTACTAATATTAACTAATGTTAACACCACTTATGGTTAGTAGTTGTAAGTTCAAACGGGTCGTTTTGACCCCGACAGAACACAAGGGTTAAGGTAAGACTGGCAGTTATGATGGTTAAGGTTGGGGAATGAGGGGTCCCCACAAGTACAGGGAGACTGTGTGTGTGTGTGTGTGTGTGTGTGTGTGTGTGTATGTGTGTGTGTGTGTGTGAGAGAGAGTGTGAGCGGGATTATCGTTGAATGGAAACTACACCGAGTAACCAGTTAGAAGAAAATAAATTCTCAGACTAAAACAGTTACATTTTTTTCAATCTTTTTTAAGAAAGAGACCGTGCCTGTAGCAGTAGCTGTATTTAGATGTGGATAGTGTTGTCATATTCAATTAGAGGACACCACAGAAGCAGTGAGGATATCTAATTAACAATGTGATTATTTTTTATTTTCTAACCAGGTTGAAATAGCCACGCAGCACAGTGGCTAGCACGGTCGCCTCACAGCAAGAAGGTCCTGGGTTTGAGCCCTGGGTCCAACTTTGAGATTCTCAAGTCCAGCCTTGGGGGTGGTCCCGGGTCGTCCTCTGTGTGGAGTCTGCATGTTGTCCCCGTGTCTGTGTGGGTTTCCTCCGGGGGCTCAGGTTTCCTCCCACAGTCCAAAGACATGTAGGTCAGGTGACTCAGCCGTACTAAATTGTCCCTAGGGTGTGTGTGTGTGTGTGTGTGTGTGTGTGTGTGTGTGTGTGTGTGTGTGTGTGTGTGTGTGTGTGTGTGTGTGTGTGTGTGTGTGTGTGTGTGTGAGTGTCGGCCCTGTGATGGCCTGGCGGCCGTCCAGGGTGTCTCCCCGCCTGCCGCCCAATGACGGCTGGGATAGGCTGCAGCATCCCCGCGACCCTGAGAGCAGGACAAGCGGTTCGGGTAATGGGTGGAGGAAATAGCCATAATGCATGTATCATTTCCCGTTATTGATGGGACATGATACCACAGTCCACTCATGTTCTTGTTCCATCTCAACTTTCATACAGGTGAACCTGCAGTGATGTGCGTGAGTGCTGCTTGTTGAGAAGTGCCTCTGGTGCTGAATGGGAGAGGGGTTGGATCAGCGTCTCTGTGAGCCAGGTGACCTGGTGAGTTGATTGCAGCACAGGATAAGTAAGGGTGCCTTTTTTCATAGGATGCTTCGAAAAAAGAAAATGTTTGGTTCTACCAGCTCACCATCAAAGGTGCTTATGTGTGATGCAAGCAACTGACACTGCATTCACCAAGCTGAATAATAAATTACAGTCACAACTACCGAGCACAACAGTGTTGGCCCAGTCCAGAAATCGATTGTGATGTAGAGAAAACAGAAGTTAATGTTCTGTGATAAAGACTGCAGATTGCCCTCGTGAAGACAAGAATGTATGTTCGACTAAGAAGCTGGCAAAATGGAGACACAGGATGCAAAGCTGGGCAAATGGCTCAAGGTGATGCTTGCAGCGGCAGATGACACATATTTGCATTCTATGGGGGGGGGGGGGACAAGTGAGTACCAAATATCTTGTTTTTCCTCCCTAATTGTACTTGGCCAGGCGGCACGGTGGTGCAGTGGTTAGCATGATTGCCTCACAGCAAGAAGGTCCTGGGTTTGAGCCCCGGCATTGTCCAACCTTTGGGGTCGTCCCTGGTCATCCTCTGTGTGTGTGGAGTTTGTGTGTTCTCCCCGTGTCTGTGTGGGTTTCCTCCGGGTGCTCCGGTTTCCTCCCACAGCCCAAAGACATGTAGGGCAGGTGAATCGGCCGTACTACATTGTCCCTAGGTGTGTGTGTGTGTGTGGGGGGGGGGGCTGTGATGGCCTGGCAGCCTGTCCAGGGTGTCTCCTCACCTGCCGCCCAATGACTGCTGGGATAGGCTCCAGCATCCCCACGACCCTGAGAGCAGGATAAGCAGTTTGGATAGTGAATAAATGTATCTGGCCAGTTAGCCCCCTCGCTCCACCCCTCTGCTGGTCCGGGGAGGGCTGCAGACTACCACATGCCTCCTCCCATACATGTGGAGTCACCAGCCGCTTCTTTTCACCTGACAGTGAGGAGTTTCACCAGGGGGACGTAGCGCGTGGGAGGATCACGCTATTCCCCCCAGTTCCCCCTCCCCCCCAAACAGGTGCCTGACCGGCCAGAGGAGGCGCTAGTGCAGCGACCGGGACACGTACCCACATCCGGCTTCCCAACCGCAGACACGGCCAGTTGTGTCTAGGGACACTCGACCGGAGGTAACATGGGGATTCGAACCGGCGATCCCCGTGTTGGTAGGCAACGGAATAGACCGCCCAGCTACCCGGACACCCAAAGGTCATTTTTAACTTTAGCTGTAAAGGAAATGCCGTTGCTCGTCATTTATGGTTAATTCATTCGTGTCAGTGCAAGGCATGGGCTCTTATGAGGCGGTGGAGCACTGGTTCCATATACTATGTTGACCTTGCCCCCAGCAGAAAAGCCATTAAGAGCAGAAACCTTCTTTACAGACCAAAAACCTCTTTGCCATCACCTTCCCACTAGCTTTTAAACTTTTATACACCATGGGTGTAAACAAGGCGTGGGGGTAGGAGGGGGTGAGGAAAAAAGTAAAATTTTGGAGAAAAAAAAGTAAGCATTAAAAATTCATCATCTTCTTCAGTCTCTCCTCGGGTCCTTCCTGTATTTCGTGTTTTAAATGGTTCTGCTTTAAAGGCTGCAACGTTGTAGGTCGTGGGCGGGGGAGAGACTTCAGGAAAAGTGTGCAACTCTTTTTAAGCATTCAATTTTTCTCTTAGTGTTTTTTCTTTGTTTGTTTTTTTTTTCAGAGTGAGAAATAAAACTTCCACTAATAAAGGGTAACAGCTCTTACCTTTTGTTTATGTGCCTGTGCTTTCCACACAATGCCCGAGCTTCAACACTTCTGTAATGTGCTGCACAGGGAAAACACTCATCACTTCAGTGTCACTGGTTCTTTCTTGTTTGAGAATTATTGACATCTCAATAACCTCTATCTATCTGTCTATCCATCCATCTATCTGTCTATCCATCCATCTATCTATCTATCTATCTATCTATCTATCTATCTATCTATCTATCTATCTATCTATCTATCTATCTATCTATCTGTCTATCTGTCTGTCTGTCTGTCTGTCTGTCTGTCTGTCTGTCTGTCTGTCTGTCTGTCTGTCTGTCTGTCTGTCTGTCTGTCTGTCTGTCTGTCTGTCTGTCTGTCTGTCTGTCTGTCTGTCTGTCTGTCTGTCTGTCTGTCTGTCTCTCTCTCTCATTGATCCATCTGTCCATCTATCTATCTATCTATCTATCTATCTATATATCTGTCCATCCATTCATCTATCCATCCATCCATCTATCTATCTATCTATCTATCTATCTCTCTATCTCTCTCTCTCTATCTATCTATCTATCTATCCGTCTATCTATATCTATCTATCTATCTCTCTCTTTCTGTCTCTCTCTCTCTCTCTCTCTCTCTCTCTCTCTCTCTCTCTCTCTCTCTATCTATCTTATCGATCCATCTGTCCATCGATCTATCTATCTATCTATCTATCTATCTATCTATCTATCTATCTATCTATCTATCTATCTATCTATCTATCTATCTATCTATCTATCTATCTATCTATCTATCTATCTATCTATCTATCTATCTATCTATCTATCTCTCTCTCTGTCTCTCTCTCTCTATATCTATCGCATGTGTGTGTGTGTGTGTTTGTTTATGGATGTCTATATACTGTATGCATGCATGCAGCATGTGTGTGTGTGTGTATGCATGCAGACCCGTGCCTTGTATCTACGCTCTCCCTGTGTGTCTACAGTGTGTCTACACTCTCCCAGTGTGTCTACACTCTCCCTGTGTGTCTACAGTGTGTCTACACTCTCCCAGTGTGTCTACACTCTCCCAGTGTGTCTACAGTGTGTCTACACTCTCCCAGTGTGTCTACACTCTCCCAGTGTGTCTACAGTGTGTCTACACTCTCCCAGTGTGTCTACACTCTCCCAGTGTATCTACACTCTCCCAGTGTATCTACACTCTCCCAGTGTGTCTACACTCTCCCAGTGTATCTACACTCTCCCAGTGTGTCTACGCTCTCCCAGTGTGTCTACACTCTCCCAGTGTGTCTACACTCTCCCAGTGTATCTACACTCTCCCAGTGTGTCTACACTCTCCCAGTGTGTCTACGCTCTCCCAGTCAGAGAGGCAAGTACGGTGCAATCAGTCCCCATCGTGAGGGCTTTATTAGACTTCTGTGGCACCGTGTAATTACTCTGCATATTACCCAGCATCACTGCTCTGCGCTGAAAGCATAGCAGGAATCAGCCTGCACAGTTATAAAACTATTAGCTCTCTTTTAAATGTCTTGCAGCCCCTCCCTCGTCTTTTTTTTTAACCTCCCCATCTCTTAATCCCTTCTGCTCTCTCCCTCGCTCCTCTCTCTCTACACAGTTTCCTCTTGTATATTTGGTTGTTAAGCAAAGCACCTCTAATGGGTAATCCATGCTCGCCCTCCCTCTGTCTCTCTCTCGCGCTCTCTATCCCTCTGTTCTGCTCTTCTCTTGTCTTCTATCTTACCGTTTCCTCTTCTTTTGGTAGGTAAAACGTGTGCATTTAATATTTGATTTGTGCGTTTTTGACCCTGATTATTTCTCCATCTTTGCCTTTTTTGTTTCAAGTTTCTGTCATCCCATCCCACACATTTGCCTGCTCCCATCCGAGCTCTTTGTTGCTCAGTAGTTTGTTGCATCTGTCTCTCTGTATTACGTTCTGTCCACCCTCTACTTTCCTGTCATGCTGGAGAGCCACTAGACAACCACGACCCAAACTACTTTAGGAACTATGCATTTAGGGGGCGCAGAGGTTGTCTGAATCTGAATCTGTAAACATGCACACATCTAACAATAAGGAAAGCTTGTTAAATGTGATTATACAGCTATTCGTTTATACTTACTCAGCAAAACTGAATGATATAATTAAATTCATCATGCTGATTCCCGACACACCCCTGACCAGTCCAGATATCTTGTATGTATGCACCAACATGGCAAGATCCCATCCGTCCATTATCCAAGCCGTTTATCCAAATTCGGGTCGTGGGATGCGGGAGCCTATCCAAGCAAACATTGGGCAGCAGGTGGGGAGACACCCTGGAATGGCCACCAGGCCATTGCAGTGCCGACACACACACATACACACACACACACACACACACACACACACACACTACTACTACTACTACTTTCAGCTGCTCCCGTTAGGGGGCGCCACAGCGGATCATCCGTTTCCATCTCTTCCTGTCCTCTGCATCTTCCTCTGTCACACCAGCCACCTGCATGTCTTCCCTCACCACCTCCATAAACCTCCTCTTTGGCCTTCCTCTTCTCCTCTTCCCTGGCAGCTCCATATTCAGCATCCTTCTCCCAGTATACCCAGCATCTCTCCTCCACACATGTCCAAACCATCTCAGTCTTGTCTCTCTTGCTTTGTCTCCAAACCATCCAACCTGAGCTGTCCCTCTAATATACTCCTTCCTAATCCTGTCCTTCTTCATCACTCCCAGTGAAAATCTTATCATCTTCATCTCTGCCACCTCCAGCTCCTCCTCCTGTCTTTTCATCAGTGCCACTGTCTCCAAACCATACAACATAGCTGGTCTCACAACCATCTTGTAAACCTTCCCTTTAACTCTTGCTGGTACCCTTCTGTCACACATCACTCCTGACACTCTTCTCCACCCACTCCACCCTGCCTGCACTCTCTTCTTCACCTCTCTTCTGCACTCCCCGTTACTTTGGACAGTTGACCCCAAGTATTTAAACTCATACACCTTCGTCACTTCCACTCCTTGGATCCTCACCATTCCACTGTCCTCCCTCTTACTCGTGCATATGTATTCCGTCTTGCTCCTACTGACTTTCATTCCTCTTCTCTCCAGTGCATACCTCCACCTCTCCAGGCTCTCCTCCACCTGCACCCTACTCTCACTACAGATCACAATGTCATCCGCAAACATCATCTTCCATGGAGACTCCTGCCTGATCTCGTGCGTCAACCTGTCCATCACCATTGTAAACAAGAAAGGGCTCGGAGTCGATCCTCGATGTAATCCCACCTCCACCTTGAACCCATCTGTCATTCCAACCACACACCTCACCATTGTCACACACACACACACACACATTCACACCTAGGGACAGTTTAGTAAAGCCGATTCACCTGACCTACATGTCTTCGGATTGTGGGAGGAAACTGGAGCACCCGGAGGAAACCCACACAGACACGGGGAGTACATGCAAACTCCACACAGAGGACGACCTGGGACAACCCTCAAGGTTGAAAAACCCCTGGGTTCAAACCCAGGACCTTCTTGCTGTGAGGCGACCGTGCTAACCACTGCACCACCGTGCCGCTGCATGGCAAGATTCAAAGCTACAAAATCATAATGAATATCAAATATTTTTTAGGAGTAAATTAAGATGTGTTTAAATGCTGGTGGTTCATGGGCATTATCTTTTCACTTGCTTCCATTTCCCAACTCGGCAACCCTATAAAGTTAGCTTCCATTGTTTATTGGTGCCTTCGGCTCTGGGGAATAAACCCTTGATACCTATATACACCCCATGACTTATTCAGGACCCATGCCGATATTGGGTCATAAATATCAAATATCTTTGATATTATTGGGATGACATAAACCATTTCTATTTATTTATTTATTTATTGATAGGCTCTCAATTTCACACTTTGTTGCCCATGTTTTATTCATTCATAAGCATGTAACCTGGCATTTCACACACACACACACACTACACTGCATCCATCCATAAGCATTGCTGCAGTTCTTGGCCGCATGCCTAAAGAGCAGTCTCAAAGTCCACCTCCCTGCAGCCTGACATTAGTTGACATTATCTCACCATCAAAGTGAAACATGACAACACCAGAGCCTGTGACAGTCACATGACATAGGAAGCCCTCACAGCATTTCTGCAACCCACACTGCTCCACTTACCTCCAGTACTTGAAATTGGGAGCATTTTAGGGCACACCTTCCCTTCGGTGTAATACATTCTATTAAAGGTTCTGTGAAATATTAATTAGCTCTATCGCTCTCTGGTGTCGTGGAATTCCTCCATACCGTGTTCCAGTACAGAGAGGCTTGTCATTGGAGGGACATTGAATTATGTTGCTAATATACGTCCTCGCACCAGCCTGGAGCTCCATAGACTAAAATACAGCCGTGCAAAGGCAGTGAGTGATAATTTTACCAAGCCATGGTGCTAGGCTAGATATGTTTTAGCCAGATGAAACAACAAATTCCTTCATGTAAAAAACATTCTGCAAACTCTGAACCTTGCTTTTGAGCTTGCACTTTTCTTGAACTTTGCTCAGCCTTTCATATGAGTTAGACTTTTTTATCCTCTCTTTTATCTAATATTTAAAGGTGATACATCTTCCATGTTTCATATTTAATGAGCATATACATTGCAGGAATCTAAATCCCTAGCTGAATCACAAATACCAGAGTTCAGCGCGTATCACTAGAGATGAGATCCCAAAATATCATATCCATGTCTCTATGACCCACTTTAAATACACACAGTTTCACAGTTTTACTCTGTTCCCTAGTTTTCACTCGATGCCAATCTAGGATTTGTAGAAGGAACATAGACTCGTATCATTTATGTCCTTGCACTATGAGTACTCTGAGGGGAGGACCTGTGGTCCCTTATTACCCATTAACATGCTGGCTTTTCCGTTAATATTTTAGTAGCTTAGTGGGAGGACTCAGACTCTTTTCAGAGTAGTTGCTCATTTCCAGGGCTGTCCAAGAAATTTTAAGGTGGATTTCTGATGGCATTGCACTGGCTGTCAAATTACAAAGATTTAGAAATATGGCCAAATAAAGGCGAGATAAAAAGAAAGACGGACCATGAAGGTACGGTTGATGCAGATCAGCACCACGGTGCACATTTGTCGCCACAACAGTCATGTCCTTGTATCTGATGTTACTGTTTCACTAAAACACGCATTAACACTCGTGTGTAGATACCAGTGGCTCAACCAAGTTGCTTGTGTAGAATCCTTGGATTCTTCCGTCCAAGGCTGACCCGGACAAGAAAAAATGGTCCTTTTGACCTTAAAGGTTGGCTGATCCTTTGCCTCAAGCTTTGCAACATGAACACATACATTGCGTAGCAGATAGATTATAAATACAGCATGCTTAGTACTTTTTTATAGAATCTTTTAAAATGAATTTGGCAACACAAGGATCGCTGGTTCGAACCCCCGTGTTACCTCCGGCTTGGTCGGGCGTCCCTACAGACACAATTGGCCGTGTTTGCAGGTGGGAAGCCGGTTGTGGGTATATGTCCTGGTCGCTGCACTAGCGCCTCCTCTGGTCAGTCAGGATGCCTGTTCAAGGGGGGGGACTAGGGGGAATAGCGTGATGCTCCCACGCGCTACGTCTCCCTGGTGAAACTCCTCACTGTCAGGTGAAAAGAAGCGGCTGGTGACTCGACATCGGAGGGGGCATGTGGTAGTCTGCAGCCCTCTCCAGATTGGCAGAGACTGGGACAGCTCGGAAGAGTGGGGTGATTGGCCAGATACAATTGGGGATAAAAGGGGGGGGGGGAATCCTTTAACAACAAAAAAACCCCAAGAATTTGGAATCTGAAATAGTGGTTAAGTTTTAGTTGAAAATTAAACATTTCAATTAAATATTCTACATCCCAACATTGCAAGAGCCTGGAGTAAAATGCTTATGGCAAGGTAGCTGGCTAGGTGACGAGTAGAGAATTCAGGAAATTTGCTCAGCACTACATATTTCAATGGAGTCCAAAATTTGTAATTCACACGGTGCTGTAGCGTGACTGCCTTGATACCCATGCGGGTTCCAAACAGCCTACTGTTTGTCTTATGCTACTCCCGTTCTGAGGATTAAGGCCAGAACAAAACAGCGCCGGTCAGCACACGTTAAGAAGGATGCTGCAGCTCATTTCAATATAAAATCCCCACAGCAAGGGCGTCTATATTCTCATGTTGACGCGTGTCTACCTGGAGCACTGCTCGAGATGCCGTTCTGTTCTCCAACATCAACACTCCTATCGACTTGGAAAAAGGCGTTAGAGTAGGGCTAAAAACGTCCTTTTTTTGTTTTTTTGTATTGGACATTTGTCAGTTGGCACTTCATATTTGTACTGCAGACGGCAGGTGATGCACATCATATGACTCGATGCTCTGCTTCTTTGCTGGTGTGCATTTGGCTTTACAGTCACCAACCAAGGTGTCCGCACCACCAGCAAGACATCACTACAGCCAAGGACATGCGGTCAGGGTAGGCACTGATGATTTAATGAAAATAGCCATACAACAAATTCATAACATATCAAAATCTCACTCTAGTGGGGGTGTCTGGGTAGCGTAGTGGTCTATTCTGTTGCCTACCAACACAGAGCTCGCCGTTTCGAGTCCCCATGTTACCTCCGGCTTGGTCGGGTGTCCCTACAGACACAGTTGGCCATGACTGTGGGTGGGAAGCTGAATGTGGGTATGTGTACTGGTCACTGTACTAGTGCCTCTTCTGGTTGGTCGGGGCGCCTGTTCAGGGGGGAGGGGGAACTGGGAGGAATAGTGTGATCCTCCCACATACTACGTCCCCTTGGTGAAACTCCTCACTGTCAGGTGAAAAGAAGCAGCTGGTGACTCCACATGTATGGGAGGAGGCATGTGGTAGTCTGCAGCCCTCCCCGGATCGGCAGAGGGGGTGGAGCAGCGACTGGTACGGCTCAGAAAATAGGGCAATTGGCCAAATACAACTGGGGAGAAAGAGGGGGAACCCCCCCTCAAAAAAAATCTCACTCTAGTTACAAGTATGCTGTGGTATAACATATTTTCAATGATATTTTATGTCCTTGTCCTTTTTAAGTCCTTAAACTTCTATAAGCTCACCTCCTTTTTCAATGGGAAGGGTAGGGTCTGCTTTTTCAGGATTGCCTTTAACGTTGTGAATTTCAGAGTTTGTGCATGTGTATTGCGTAGCTCAGGGTGAAATCAACGGACGAGGAAAGGCGCTGCTTATGGTGGGAGTGCAAGCCAATTAGAGCCATCATGGTGCTAAATTGCTACAATGTCCTAGATATTTGTGCTATCAATAAAGCAAGCTAGCTCAGTTGAATTTGAGCAGCTAAGCTACACTTAAGAGCAAAATCAATAATATCGACCATTGTACGTCGTCAGAGTTTTAATAAACTGGATTACCAGCAAAAATTACTTGCCATGAAGCAAGGCAGGCCTCCACCAGCTATCCCTGACCTCCATCAGCATAAAGGGCAGAAAATCATCAGATCATTCCAACCGGAGTGGTGCATAAGGAAAGAGTGGCTATGAGGCCGCGGCTCCGATGCTACCACCTGCAGGCTGTACTACTTCCCTTGTGTGCTGTTTTCCAGAGAGCAGGACAGTGTATGGGTAGGTGCCAGGTACTGTGACCTGAACAACCTGCCTGCAGCGATAGTCAAGCACGAGCGGTCCAGTTCACACATTCAACATCAAATAGCATTGAAAGTCTTTGGAAACTGCACTCCGATCCCCCTAGCTTTAAACGATCCCCCTAGATTTAAACGATCCCTGTAGCGTTAAATGATCCCCCTAGCTTTAAACGATCCCCCTAGCTTTAAACGACCCCTCTAGCTTTAAACGACCCCTCTAGCTTTAAACGATCCCTCTAGCTTTAAACGATCCCCATAGCTTTAAACGATCCCTCTAGCTTTAAACGATCCCCCTAGCTTTAAACGATCCCCCTAGCTTTAAACGATCCCTCTAGCTTTAAACGATCCCCCTAGCTTTAAACGAT
Source organism: Lampris incognitus (assembly GCF_029633865.1). NCBI lineage: Eukaryota > Metazoa > Chordata > Actinopteri > Lampriformes > Lampridae > Lampris > Lampris incognitus. The sequence continues at coordinate 58,546,346 of NC_079220.1, forward strand.
CCCTCTAGCTTTAAACGATCCCCCTAGCTTTAAACGATCCCCCTAGCTTTAAACGATCCCCCTAGCTTTAAACGATCCCTCTAGCTTTAAACGTTCCCCCTAGCTTTAAACGATCCCTCTAGCTTTAAATGATCCCTCTAGCTTTAAACGATTCCCTCTAGCTTTAAACGATTCCCTCTAGCTTTAAAGGATCCCTCTAGCTTTAAATGATCCCTCTAGCTTTAAATGATCCTCTAGCTTTAAACGATCCCCCTAGCTTTAAACGATCCCTCTAGCTTTAAACGATCCCTCTAGCTTTAAACGATCCCTCTAGCTTTAAACGATCCCCCTAGCTTTAAACGATCCCTCTAGCTTTAAATGATCCCCCTAGCTTTAAACGATCCCTCTAGCTTTAAACGATCCCCCTAGCTTTAAACGATCCCTCTAGCTTTAAACGATCCCCCTAGCTTTAAACGATCCCCCTAGCTTTAAACGATCCCCCTAGCTTTAAACGATCCCTCTTGCTTTAAACGATCCCTCTAGCTTTAAACGATCCCTCTAGCTTTAAACGATCCCCCTAGCTTTAAACGATCCCTCTAGCTTTAAACGATCCCCCTAGCTTTAAACGATCCCTCTAGCTTTAAATGATCCCCCTAGCTTTAAACGAACCCTCTAGCTTTAAGTGATCCCCCTAGCTTTAAACGATCCCTCTAGCTTTAAACGATTCCTCTAGCTTTAAACGATCCCCCTAGCTTTAAACGATCCCCCTAGCTTTAAACGATCCCTCTAGCTTTAAACGATCCCCCTAGCTTTAAACGATCCCTCTAGCTTTAAGTGATCCCCCTAGCTTTAAACGATCCCCCTAGCTTTAAACGATCCCTCTAGCTTTAAGTGATCCCCCTAGCTTTAAACGATCCCTCTAGCTTTAAACGATCCCCCTAGCTTTAAACGATCCCTCTAGCTTTAAGTGATCCCCCTAGCTTTAAACGATCCCCCTAGCTTTAAACGATCCCTCTAGCTTTAAGTGATCCCCCTAGCTTTAAACGATCCCTCTAGCTTTAAACGATCCCCCTAGCTTTAAACAAGGCTAGCAAACAGCAAGTCTCGGCGCACAACGCGAACTGAGGGAAAATCATGAGATTCTTAAGGACTTGATACTTGCTACTTGCTACTTAGGGAAACAGGAATTAGCCTTCAGGGGAAACAAGGAAAGCACTGTCATCAAACTGGGGAAACTATTGGAGCTCTTGAACCTCATTGTGGAGAAAGTCCAGCAGTTGGCGATGCATGCAGTTTCCCCAGTGTTTTCTGGAACATCGAATATCGATGTACTTTTTTTCAGGTAATGTTTCAACAGTATTTACAAATAGTATCTCATAACTGCTGTTTGTAGTGACCGCAATGAAGTCCACAATGGTTTGGGAACTCCAAGGAAAGGCAGTGGTGTTACTTGGTCAATTCACAGCTATCAGAAACCGTATAAAACAAGGAAAAAGTACTTCATCATGTAACGATCATGTTGTATGGTTTGGAGACAGTGGCACTGCTGAAAAGACAGGAGGTGGAGCTGGAGGTGGCAGAGGTGAAGATAATAAGGTTTTCATTGGGAGTGATGAAGAAGGACAGGATTAGGAACAAGTATATTAGAGGGACAGCTCAGGTTGGACGGTTTGGAGACAAAGCAAGAGAGGCAAGATGGAGATGGTTTGGACATGTGTGGAGGAGATGCTGGGTATACTGGGAGAAGGATGCTGAATATGGAGCTGACAGGAAAGAGGAGAAGAGGAAGGCCAAAGAGCAGGTTTATGGAGGTGGAGAGGGAGGACAAGCAGGTGGCTGGTGGGACAGAGGAAGACGCAGAGGACAGGAAGAGATGGAAACGGATGATCCGCTGTGGCGCCCCCTAACGGCAGCAGCCTAAAGTAGTAGTAGTAGTAGTAGTAGATTGTAACGATCATGAATGAGTAGACTCGCTAACCGGTTGGCTAACGGGTTGGACCTTTTAGTTGGCTGGTTAACGTAGTCGCCCGCGGTGTGGGAGTCTCGGTTTGCTTCCCGGCTGCCCCCCGGGTTCGCTACAATATACGATTTGACAATATTTTTGTTTAGGTTTTCGTTTGGAGTGTAGTTCAGCCAGGGGGCACAATGTTTAGAATTCTGTGGCAGTTGGAAGAATGAAGAAGGATCAGTCTTATAAAACAGCACAAAAGGATGTCATTTGGATGTGTGAATGCCCACTGCCTACCCCGCCACTGCCCTCTGCACGTCACTGACTACAGCACATTGACCCTTGCTGCACTGTTTTTAGTTCAATTGCTGCCAAATTAATGAAAGAATTGGGCTTAATAAGATTGGCGCCGCCTCTGCAAGGGATTTTATTTTATTTCTCTTAATTTCAAGCGCTCTGCCGTTTGTGATTTGATCTGCTTCTTTTCTGTATTCACTTTGCTGGGCAGGCTGAGGCTTAACTGTCACAGCCTGCTTAGCGGATGATGGAAATCAGGGAGAAAGATAGGCTGTAGCGAAATAAGACTGGGCCGGGAGGCAGAATGATGGTCGGATCGGACGGGAATGAAGATGCACCTTCAGCCCAACATACAGACAGTGAATTCTAATATCTATTTTTCTATAGTTTTGGTCTTGCTTATTGCATCAACAGTTCAGAGTCAACCATTACTACAGGAAAACTCCCAGTGCACCAAATGTTATTTTTTTCTGCCTTGTCCTCTATTATCAACTGTCCAGGATGCCCGTTTCGGTTTATAACTTAGTTCATCTCTTAGAGTACATTCTGCTTCACTTGTGTGTGTGTGTGTGTGTTGGGGGGGGGTGTCTTCAGACAGGCATAGTGATTTTGTACTAAATTAGATGCATCATGGCACAGGGATCCAGATCTCTTCACTGTAACCCTGTCTGTCAGCAGTGTCCAACACTCTAATTCAACTTCTGGTCACTGTCTATAGAAAAAAACAAGAAACGGGAAAACTCAGCTGGAGAGAGGTGGGGAGCAGGCATCATAGAAGAAAATTCCCTGTTCACTCCAATGTTAAAATTCCTATTTTCTCACCCTCCCTGCTGATCCTGGAGCCGCATAATGGGAGGAGGCCTTGGCGTGACAGCTTTTAACGTGGAGAGGTTGATGCACCTGCAGGCGGGGGTTGGCCAGAGTCCAATGGCATAGAGAACCAAGACGACTGGGGACCACCCTCTGGTGTAGCCTTCACCTGCCTTCACTGCCATTGTGACCTGGAGACATCTTTCATCTGTTCCACCATTGAGGTCTTTGGTGGATCGTGCTTCGTCTGGAACCCCCCCCCCCCCCGACCTGTCCGTCAGGAGCCAAGCTCCGGACAGCATAGCTCTTGGGATCATTGGTACACACAAGCTTCTCCACCATGGCATGGTGGTGGTCCAGGAAACGCTTTAGGCCTTGACACGATGACGTTGCCGCTATGCAGCACGATAGCTCACCTGTTTCCATTTGGTGACCCTTAAACAAACTGAACCTTTCTACAGTCAGAGAGTTGTGCGACAGAAACGGAATAATGCGCCAGTAACAACAGCTCCGTAACGTTGTATGATCAGTTGTACTTCAAACTCAGTGATCCCACACTGAATCAGACGTGATAAAAAGTGAGCCGAGTCCCTCGTTGCGACTTAATTTCTCGGCTGAAACCTTCCTCCTGCTTTATCCATACAGCCGTGGCCCTCCGCCGCCCTGCCAAATTACACCAAACGAGAACAGTGGCTTTAATGATACAGCTCTGCACATTCTTATAGATAATTGCCTTGTTTTTATTGTAATTACCCGCGATCAGTACGGTGGAGTCCTGCTACTCCTGACACCGCCGCAGCAAAGATAATAACTATGCAGTCGAGGCTGAGCAGGAATACAGATGTGTTTCTGGGTCTTCGCTGAAACGGAGCTGAGGCGAGCTGCTATCGTGTCACAGAGTGATTTCAGGATAAAATGATGCTCGCCCAGCCCCTTCAACCAATCAGGCTCATTAAAAACCTGTTAGAAGAGTCCTCTGAATTCTTAATGCAGAGTGAGCATTTCAAATTCCGTCAGATGTTTTATTCATTGTGCTTAAATATAAATGGCAAATAATAAATGTTGAATGTATTTTCGACATGTGTGTTTTGTTCATAGGCCAGTTGATCATGTTAATCTATATGAGATGTTCTGCAGCATAGCCATGCATATCGTGTGTATGTGCATTACAGCATCTGAGCTATCAGAGAGAGAGAGAGAGTGTGTGTGTGTGTGTGTGTGTGTGTTAAACAGAGAATGAGGACCAGAGGAAAGGCAAATGTTTACGTCTTTGCTCGTGTGTGGTTTTGCACAACTGTACATGGTTTTGTGTGTTTATGTTTGAGTGTGCCCTCGGAGACCTGTCCGCCTCCTGGCTTCCGTGGCATTATTGTGGTCCAGTGATCCACCAGATTCCCCGGGCCAAGTAACTGCATTCACACTCGATAAATCTGTGCCGTCGCTGCAGCCCTACTAGAGCCACGCACAAACACACGCGAACACACACACACGCGAACACACACACACACACACACACACACACACACACACATCATCATCCTCATCCAAGGTGATGCAGAGCCCTTGGTCAACCCGTGAGCAACCCATGCTATTTGAGCATCAGGCCCTTGGCAGTTGCCCATAAGCCTCCATGGAAATTCCAGTTGACTTTGGGGTTCCCATACACTTCCCATACACCGAAACTTTGATATGTGCATGAGCCGATGTCTCCGTCTTCGCAAAACATACGGGAAATGTCATGTTACAAGTGAGCCTATTAGCAAACATCGTCACTGGAGTCTCTACTGGCTTCAAGCATCCAGGAAACGGGATTCATGCAAAACTGCCGAGTACATGTAATGTACATGTAATGACTGTAGAAATATATACCCTTGCAGGGGTGTGTTATAGTATATAACACACCCCTATGATACATAGAGGACCAAACTCTAAGGAGCAAATGGGGATCTGGGAAGCAGTTATTGTTGGAGAGAGCAAGGTAACCTCGGTTAGGATCACATTACCAAAAGGAGCTTTTGTCACATACTTAAATGGAGAGGAACACTGCAGAGCCTTCACATTCTGCAGTACATCCGTCACAACAGAGAAGAGCAGTTCAACAATAACAACCGCAATATTCAGCCATGCTATGAGCAACATGTGACCGTCATGGCACATGCATGACAACACAAGTCTAACACACACACACACACACACACACACACAAATTGCCCTTCTGGGATAAATACAGTTGTCTGAATCTGAATTCTCCCCAGTTCCCCGTCCCCCTGCCCGAACAGGCGCCCTGACTGTCCAGGACACATACCACATCTGGCTTCCTAGCCATAGACACGGCCAACGGTGTCTGTAGGGATACCCGACCAAGCTGGAGGTAACACGGGGATTTGAACCAGCGATCCCTATGTTGGTAGGCAACGGACCAGACCACCATGCTACCCTGACGTCCCCCCTTGTATTTATTGTAGAGATCAAGTATGTTTTTGTGGTGTCATTCCTCATGTATGAGATTGTGTGTGTGTGTGTGTGTGTATATATATATTCAGGAATAGTGTGATCCTTCCAAGCGCTACATCCCCTTGGTGAACCTCCTCACTGTCAGGTGAAAAGAAACGGCTGGCGACTCCACATGTATGGGAGGAGGCATGTGGTAGTCTGCAGCCCTCCCCAGATCGGCAGAGGAGGTGGAACAGCAACCAGGACGCCTCAGAATTGGCTGGGTACAATTGGGTAGAAAGAGGAAAATAAAAATAAAAAAGAGAATAAATACAAGGGGCGGCACGGTGGTGCAGTGGTTAGTACGGTCACCTCACAGCAACAAGGTCCTGGGTTTGAGCCCCGGGTCGTCCTCTCTGTGGAGTTTGCATGTTGTCCCCGTGTCTGTGTGGGGTTCCTCCGGGGGCTCCGGTTTCCTCCCACAGTCCAAAGACATGTAGGTCAGGTGAATCGGCCGGACTACATTCTCTCGAGGTTTGAGTGTGTGTGTGTGTGTGTGTGTGTGTGTGTGTGTGTGTGTGTGTGTGTGTGTGTGTGTGATGGCCTGGCGGCCTGTCCAGGGTGTCTCCCCGCCTGCCGCCCAATGACTGCTGGGATAGGCTCCAGCATCCCTGTGACCCTGAGAGCAGGACAAGAGGTTTGGATAATGGATGGAATGGAATAAATACAAGCTGATGGGATGACTTAATTTTCAATATCACCCCCTACTTCTAAATCTCCAAACAGCACTACAAAAATAAGATTAAGCACCTGGTCAGGCATTATAAGAATCTGACTTCATCCTTCTTGACATTTTTCTCTTCTCATTGCATGTCCCTGTTGAGTCAGGGGGGTGACTCGTTCTTCTTCTCCAAACACAGAGAATGTAGACCCAGTCCTACATCCATGCATTTCAATCTGTTTTTCTACAGTATTAGAAAAAGAGGACAATGATGATTTTCTTTGCAGATGGGAAGCTAGTCTTTTTTATTGTTGTGTCATTGTTATTGTTACTCAATGCTCCGTCTCTTTTACTCTGATTCATTTACCAGATAACAGAGAAGACTTTTTACAACTAAATTCCTAAGTAAATAAAGCAGAAACAACTAATTTAACTTGTCATAAGAGGTTGTACAATTTTTAAAGACTCCATGCACGTATTTAAAAGCAAATTAGGCATTTTTCCCCATTTGATAAATGCCTTTCTTCCAATATCAACATCAGCAAATCTTATTTCCACAGAGAAACAGGAAAACTAAAATGTGACCTCTTCTGAGAGCAGTATTGCAAAGTTAAAGGTATCAAAATTCAGACAGTAGTAAAACAGCCTAAACTATAATTGAACATTATGTTACCAATATATCACCACTCTCCATTCTGCAAAACACTCTCACTGCAACAGACAAAACATTTCCTCACTCCTTCAATCACTTTTTGAACCCTTAACATCTTATTCCTTACCGTCTACTGCCGCCCCCCCCCCCATATACTGCTAAGGCTCCGTTTATTGCTCTTTTCTTGCTGACAGCCTCAGTTACGTTTCTTATTGTCTGCCATTAATCATAGACTGGCCTAGAGTATGGTAAGCCAATATACTACATGTGCTCCTTTGTTGCTCCTTTGGTTCTCTATGAGATACCACTGATTCCACTTGGAAGCGTTCAACAGCTACGGGTTGCCCTTGAGTAATTATAGGCCACGTTTACACGGCAACGGTCTTGTTAAAAACGGACCAGGTTTTCCTTTGCCTTTTAAAAAACTTCCACGTTCAGACGACACCGTTTTCAATACGATCCACATGCACACGGATCCGCAAAAAACGACTGAAAACGCTGTAGTGTGCATGCCAGGCCAGTAGTGGGCGATGAAGCGTTGTAGTAGAGAGCTCTTTCGGCGGACCCCATAACACCAGGCGCATGCGCACAAACGCTCTCTTCTCAGGGCGGGGGGTAAACAAACAGATGATGATGATGATGGCGAGTGTCCGCTGGGGAAGAGATAATGTGGTCTGGACGGACGAAGAGGTGGAGTTGGGACTGACGCTGAGCACAGTAGCGACCCCCTGCGGGAGGAGCGGTAATCAACCCAGCAGAGACAACAGCGCCAACACAGCTCGCTGGTCCGCCATTGTTAATGTCGCCTGCTTCCACGTGCGTGGCTAGTTGACAGAAAACGCAATACGCACGTGCGAAGTGGAGCCGTGACGTCACCGTTTTCGCAGAGACAGGTTTGTTTCACTCTGGGACCGGGTTTCAAAAGTTCGCGTTTCCAGGCCCCCAAAACGCCGCTGTGGCGCGAGCGAAGGGCCACAGCTTAACGTGAGTTGACCGTTTATGCTGAGCACGCAATGCTCTCTGCACTTCCGTCCGAGGGTCAGGGCGTGTGCGTGAGTTTATGCACACGCACACGTGTTTGCAGTGTGCCTACGCATTGTGCATACTGAGTGTGTGTGTGTGTTTGTGTGTGTGTGTGGGGGGGGGGGAGAGATTGTTGTATCGTTTGTGCCTGTGCATCTGCGTTTGCTCAGACTTGTCATGACGTCTCGTTGCGAAAAGGCGAACACGTGTTTGTCTTTACGACAGTTTGTGCGTGTGAATATGCGCAGATGGTTGTGTGTCCGCGTGTGTGCCTGTAGGTGTGATGTAGGGGGAAACATGTACAGCTTCCGCACACACACACACACACACACACACACACACACACACACACACACACACACTGGAGCAGGAGGTTCTTCAGAACCAGCGGGCTGCTAAGCACTGGGAGAAGCGGTTGGGAGCAATGGACTGTGGACCCTGTGGGGGCAATTCAACCCAATGCCTCATTGGCATCAGCTTCTGCGTGGGCTCCCCGGCTTGGGCGTGGGCTCCCCGGCTTCTGCGTGGGCTCCCCAGCTTGGGCGTGGGCTCCCCAGCTTCTGCGTGGGCTCCCCAGCTTGGGCGTGGGCTCCCCAGCTTCTGCGTGGGCTCCCCAGCTTGGGCGTGGGCTCCCCAGCTTGGCCTCGACTGATCCACGTGCCTCCAAGCAGGGGTAAGGAATCAAGGTAAGAAACCAACGGGTCACCTCGGCCACCAAGGCCAGTTGCCTGCTCTTGCTGGGCTGACGTTAATGACCCGGGTAAGGGATGAGTTTGATGGTTATCTTGTCCCTTATGTAAATATTGTGAGAAGGTTGGAGTGTTTTATTTTGTACCCCTTTGCACTTGGGCTTTTTGATTGTCACCGTGTGTGTGTGTGTGTGTGTGTGTGTGTGTGTGTGTGTGTGTGTGTGTGTGTGTGTGTGTGTGTGTGTGTGTGTGTGTGTGTGTGTCGCGCGCATCTTTGGGCTTGCATGCGTATGTGTTGGTGCATGTCCTCCCAACGGGCATCCCTCACACATACAAGTCAACACGTGCTGCCATCTATGTACCTACTCTGATGATACAGTGGTTGAATAATCTTACTTAGCTTTCTTTCTCTTATCCTCTCACACACAGACACACTTATACACACACTGCAACACACTCGCACAGGAACACACGTACTTGTTTGGCTGACACATGCTCAAACTGATGCGCTGGAACAAGCTGGCTCAGTAAAGTTGGCGGTAATCATGAGTGTATTCAGATCATCACTTGGAATAAAGATGCTAGGTAAGACGGCACTTCTTCACCGCTCTTCTAAAAAAAAAGACCTATCACAGACTGATTACGTACACATTTCAACACATTGTGGTGGCAAACTTTGTGATGAAAAGAAAACAGTCAGTCTTGTCTCTCCGAGTAAATTTAACTCACAGAAAACCACACGTACGTGGTCTGAGTCTGGCCAAGGCCAGATAGAGCCCAGATAGAGCCCAGATAGAGCCCAGAGCAGTAGATAGGTGATATTTTATAGGGTCAGACAGACAACTTGCATATCAGGATGGAATGTGGTTTTCTGCTGACACCAGACAAAGGAGCAGCCCCCCATCTGCAGGTGCACGCTACTCCCCCTTCTACCATGGGAAGGCCACATACCAGCCCTCTTGGTTGTGGGGAAGAGCACTTCTAGACTAAGGTAAACATGGAGAAAGCAGCCACTGTCTCAGCACCAAGGATGCACCGACAGCAGCCAAAGGGTCAGTTGTAGGCACAACACAAGTCGTATGTAAAAACACGTGAGCAGTACGTGAGGTCTAACTAGAAACTAGTGGCTCTGCTTGTCTCAGTACGAAGGTTACAGTAGACGCTGTAGAAGCTTGTGTTTTTCTATTACATTATTCAATGAATTCCCTCCCAAGATGTATAAAACATTCCCTGGTAAAAGCCACTCCTCTAAAACTGAGTAACACTTGAACATCACAATGTGCCGCCCCGTGCCATAGTTATGGCATCATAAGCAGAGTTACCATCTTTCACCATGAACACAGTCTTCCTGTTCTTCTTCATGACTAACCTTTACATCTCGCCCTCTGCCAGGAGGACTTACTTTCCCAGAAGGCAGTGCAGCAGCAGCTCACACCCTAACCCGTGTCATTCTGTGCTTTGGCACATCACGCCATGGACCCTTCATCGTGGCAGAAGAGGCTGTTGCCCCCTCAGCTACACACAGTGCCTTCCAAAACAGCAGTGACACAGGAAACGGGCATGACGGTGTAACAACTGTTGTTTCTGGGAGACATCTACAGTTTCATTTTTATGAAAAGTAAGAATAGGGTGTAATACAACTTGACTAGTAAAACATGGTTATTGATCAACCAAGCAAGTAAACCAATAACAATACACTAAGGGCTGGACCCTGAATATCCAGGTTATTTGATAATCCTTTGGTAGGCTGGTGTTCAGCTATAATTTAAGTATTCGGATGCTTAATTTTCTTTCTTTTTTTCGGCACAACCACATCAGAAGTTTTAGCATCTTGACTAACTACCAAGTAGCATATAGCCGAATATGCTCATCCTCTATATAGATTATTGATTCGGGCAAGTTCGAGTTCACAGTTGCCAACCGTCCCATACAATAGGAAATCATCCCATGATTGGAAACTAACAGAGAGTTCCGTATGAAACTGATGCAGCATGTGCTTTATTCCGTATTGTTGACAGTCAATTCAGTGCAAATCTACGCATCCCGGGAGGTAACATGGACTAATTTCTTTTATAAAGTGCGTATGCAGTTTATAACCGAACGTTCACTTTAATAGAACGACCGGGGTGGCTCACGAGGAGGCTTTTCCGCTCGTGCCGATTTTGAAACTATTTAAACACCATATATTTCACTCCTACCTCAAATGACCATGGGCGGTCAAAATGACGGCCAGTATTTAAACTATTCTGGCACGATGAATACCCAATTGAGATATTAATGCATTGCATATGTTAGTATGTCTGTTAGGAAACGACCGACACAACAGTTAACATTTTAACAACTAGAATAATATTTTTACACATTTATTTCAGATTTTTCCCTTTTTTCTCCCCATTTAGTGGCCAATCGATCCTTATTTTAGTTCAAACACCCACCCCCGTACTGCATGCGTTCGCCAACTGCGTCTCTCCGGCCGGCAGTCTGGAAGGAGTCGCCTCGCCACTTCCATGACAAGGCGACTCCGGGCCGAACCGCTGCTTTTTCCCACACACACACCCAGAGACGCATTCATGTGACGAACACAAGCCGACTCCGCCCTCCTCCCTCCCGAAGACAGCGCTGCCAATTATCGCTGCTTCATCGAGTCCGGCCGTAGTCGGATCTGACGAGACCGGGGCGCGAACCCCGGTCCCCAGTGGGTAACTGCATTGACACGAAGCCGATGCTTAGACCGCTACACCACCGCGGACACTATAATAATATTTTTAAACAATTTATAAAGGTTATTCTGTTCCCAAACCATTCATTTAAGAAAAGTTTCTCAATTATACTTTGTTGTTGTCTCTTTGTTTTTCAAACAACATTGAATCAGTTGTCAAAAGGGAATAACTGACCACTGTGGTGGCTCCATTCATATTCTGTCACCTATCTTAGGCCTTGATCTGTGTTTACTGGCCACTTAATTTAGATGTTCATTTGCATACTCAGATATTGGTTGAGAAAATCCACTGACCATCAGAAGCTTGGAAGAAAGGTGTTCGGGACACTAAAGAGTAGCTAAACCCTAGACCATTTTAGTGAGTTTGCTCACATGTACAGGTTAAAGACAATGTTAGGCTGGTCTTGGGGATCTGTGATGTTATCATAGCAGGATAAACAACATTAATAATGGGTCTGTTGGATTTAGATGACCCCCCAAAAAAAACAGCTTGGACAATACTATTGACAGTTGTCAGTGCTGACTCTGTCTGACTGTCTGTCTGTCTGTCTGTTTGTCTGTCGATAGGTGTGCTGCTGACATGGGGTTAAAAATTCGGAGATTTTAGCCACAGACAAGAGCTCTGCATGGTGTAAGTTGATTTAAGTTTCATTTCAGTTTACTGTTGTTCCTACTCCTCTTGGGGGTCTATTCTGAAAACTGTGATTTTGAAAAGCAGTACGCAGATTGTCTGAAAACAAAACTGATAATGTTGCATTCTTTTTGTTTATATTTGTATCAGTATTTTTGTTTGAAATAAAGGAAGACATTTATTAAATAATTATTGTTTTATAAGGCTTATGAATTAAGCATTTTTTGCCCTTTTGCTTTAGTTTAAATCTCGTTGGATTTGGGGGTGTAAGCAGATTCATTATTAGAAATACACAGGAAAATTTAGAAATTTGAACTTGCAGTAGTGGATGCCATTCAAAACCATTTCCCAAGGTTTCAGAGATCAATTATATTTCTTACAATGTACTTGTTTTTATCTTAACTCGGCATTTTCAATCACTATTAATTAAGATATATAAATAGATACAAGTAATGAAATAAACCCAATATGCACAATGTTTCCAGCCGATCTTTCCTTACCTCAACAAAACTTTGGACTCTCACAGGTTAAATTTCAATAGCTGGCTAGATCCAGCCAAAGCTTATGACTGTCACAGAGGAGACAACAAAAGATGTCAACAAAAGATATGGAGGTGAATCATGGTGCCAAGGTAAGTGCATTATTTGGAAGACTTTGAAATGGAGAGAGGTGAACATAAATATCAAGGTGAAAGTCCACCGGCCCAACATCCTCGCCACCCTGTGGTGAACCACAGACCCCAAACAACACTGACACAGTATGAGGAAACACTTCAAAGTCACTGTTAAGGTTTTCCTCAAAGATTTCAACCCTTCTTAATGGGAGTCACTTGTCAAATACAGTTCAGCCTGGCAAACAACAAATTTTAGAGGATGCCATCATCTATAATAGCCAACAGCAGCAGCACAGGAAAAACGTGATGAAAGAAAAGCCAGACAGCCGCAGCCTCTCTCTGCTCTAACTGCGTCTGAGTCTTCCGAGCGAAGATGGGTCTTTTTAGCCACCTGAAGACCCGTGATGCCCAGACCCTGAATACTGATGAAAGCACTCATCTTCAGAAATGAAGACAAATGATGATGACCTTAATAGCACATCTTTACGCCCCAATTTTTTGTCCTGTCCATGTGGAATCCACAAAGGCTCCAAGTTTTTGAGGTCTTTACATCAAATCCATCCTTGACCACCAGAAATCAAATGCAATCAGTTAAGCTGTTGACTAATCTTTTATTAACAAGACTTCTTAGAAATGAGAGCATGGAAGGTAGCATCTCAGTAATTTGGAAAATCATCAGTCTTAATTTACTGGCTAACTGGCAGAAGTCTTCAGCATATCATCTTCCTTATCATCATTATCATGCATCATGATCCTCATCAGTGTCATTGTCAAAGTCCTTATCATTAATCAGAACATGTAGAAATCAGTATACACATCTGTCAAAGCCCAGAGCCGGCCCTAGCTAACAAGGCACTCTAGGCAAGATTGTCTGTGGCGTCCCCTTGTAACCAGAAATTTGTGCTTTTAATTCCCCACCAGTAATTTCCTTGGTCAAAGATTAGAAAAAAGGAAACATTTTAGGAAGAAACACGACTAATGAATAATGTCAAAGACTATTTTCTTGTTATTCAACTTTTATCTATCCATTCAAAATGTTACATGCAATATAAAAAAAGCTGTATAAATAAGTAAATTAAGTCTCCGATTCTGTTTGTGATATTCATGGACAGGATCTCAAGGTGCAGTCAAGGTGAGGAGTGTATCTGTTTTGTCAACCGCAGAATTGCATCTCTGCTGTTTGCAGATGATGTGGTTTTGTTGGCTTCATCAGAACGCGACCTCCAGTGCACACTAGGGCGGTTTGCAGCTGAGTGTGAAATGGCTGGAATGACAGTCAGCACCTCCAAGTCTGAGGCCATGGTTCTCTACCGGAAAATGGTGGATTCCCTCTGGGTTGGGGATGAGTTGTTGCCTCAAGTGAAGGAGTTCAAGTATCTCGGGGTCTTGTTCATGAGTGAGGGTAGGATGGAGCAGGAGATTGACAGGCGGATTGGTGCAGCATAAGCAGTAATGCGGACGTTGTACCAGACCGTTGGTGAAGAGGGAGCTGAGCCAGAAGGTAAAGTGCTCAATTTACTAGTCAATCTTCATTCCAACCCTCACCTATGGTCATGAGCTCTGGGTAGTGATTGAAAGGGTGAAATTGCGGATACAAGCAGCTGAAATGAGTTTCCTCCGTAGGGTGTCTGGGCTCAGCCTTAGAGATAGGGTGAGGAGCTCGGGACATCCAGAGGGAGTTCGGAGTAGAGCCGCTGCTCCTTCGCGTCGAAAGGAGCCAGTTGAGGTGGTTCAGGCATCTGATTAGGATGCCTCCTGGGCACCTTCCTTTGGAGGTTTTCCAGGCACGTCCAACTGGGAGGAGACCCCGGGGTAGACCCAGAACTCGCTGGAGAGGCTACATGTCCAATCTGGCCTGGGAAACACCAAGGGTGGTCTGACAGGACGCGAAAGCGGGACAGGCTAAGCTAACTGCTTGCCTATGCAGACCAGCAGTTGCGACAGTCATCCTGGCTGATGTTCATTCCCTTGGACAGTGATTTTTTGTTGTTGTTTAGTTTGGATATGTGTTAGTTTGAATATGTGTAGTTCTTGTAGTTTTTGGATGTGATTTTTGTCTTTGCGTTGCGCTGCTAT
>NC_079220.1:58563436-58635936 GCF_029633865.1 Lampris incognitus
TAGGGGCGCCCGACCAAGCCGGAGGTAACATGGGGATTCGAACCGGCGAACCTCATGTTGGTAGGCAACGGAATAGGCCACTAGGCCACCCAGACGCCCAGTATAAATACAGTTTTTTAAGAGAAAGAAAAACATGCTGCTGAAAAAAACATGATACTGTAACGACCACGGATGAATAGACTCACGAGCTCTTGGCTAACGGGTCGCACCCTTCAGTCGACTGGTTAACGAAGTTATGGTGCACATTCCTCGCTAGAAATGTTATCAAAATGTATTGGCTGGTGAGACCGTGAGGCCATCGGAAGCATGTGCGCCCAGAGGCGCGAGGGAGCTAGTATGCTGAAGTGTGGGTATGCACGCTTCCCGAAGCAGGCGGTAGTGTAACGACCACGGATGGCCCGATACAATTGGGGAGAAAAAGGGGGCAAAAAACCCCCTTTATTGATACGTTGCATCATAAACAAATAAGGCATGATGGCAGATTATACAAACCATCATTTTACTCTAAGGGAGATTTCACCAGTTTATTTCTGGTGACTGTACTTGTTACCGTCACAAAAGTGGACTTGTGCGTCACATACTGTCCTTCCATTAATAAAACGTGTTCTTATGCCAAAAGATTATGTAACCGCTCTATCGGGTCTTCCTGTAAAGGTTGTCGTCTGTCATCTATCACCCAAATCCTCAATGTTTCACTTCCTTTTCCAAACATCCTAACCTGTTTCACAGCCTTCCACACAGCTGCCTCAAGCATGTTTTCTTCTTTCAAGGCTCTCTGAAGCTTTGCCGTCAACCGCTGCCACTTTGGTAAAGAGGATGTCGGGTCAGTTATGCCTCTGTCTTCTCGACATAAAGGTTTCTCAAAAACTAGGAGTCCACTGGTCATTTTGGCACTGTATTACACGGGGTCCTGGTCCGGATGACTAAATCATCCTGCTGTCCCCAGGTTTCTCAAATGTTTATGTATTTTGCATGAGCAAATATTATGCAGTGCTATGCTAGAGAGTGGGTTAACACTACATAGCAACTGTACAGTAACATGCAGTCCCCCCACCAGTTCCTCAATAACATCACAGCATTTAGGAACACTGACCTGAGAGATCCAGTCATCTCAATCACTTCTCCAAGTGGTCTGACATGCTTTTTCTTCACTGAAAGCACATGGTGGATGCAGCAAGTCAGACAGATGGTGGGCGGCAGGGCACAATGTTGCATATTGTATCTCAAATTTTACAGGGTGTAAATATGTCAAGAAAAAGTGACGTGCATAGGCATAGGTGTTTGGGCCAGGCACAGAAAAACCCAGCTAAAGTGAGGATTAATGCGTATCAGTATTAAGTGTGTGTGTGTGTGTGTGTGTGGGGGGGGGGGGGCACTAGGGTTGGTCAACTTGCTATGTGTTTGTGGGAGAGTGGGGTGTGGACCAGCTGTCCTGAGTCGGTCTAATTGACTCAGGACAGACAAGTTGGTTCCACACCCCAAATGAAGAGGCAGGACTAGGGTGCGCAGGTCTTCACTGTACCCCCCCTATAGGATGCTGGTCCGGTTGGCGATGTCGATTGAGGGCAGAGGAGTCGTGTCGAGTCCGTGGGATGTTTTCGTAAGGGAGGGATTGGTGTCAGAGTCAGAAATGGAGAGAGAAATTCAAAATGAGAATGAGGCCATGAAAGGGTTTGAAAATAAGAAAAGAAGGAGGAACACATGGAACTTTTCAAGCAATTCTAGTCATTCATTGAGATAAAGAAGTATCTTGTTGGGATGATAGCCGTGACAAAAGAAGACAGGATTTTCAAGGACCCACATGAGGTCAGACAGGTTGTAGGGGGAAAACTTGGAGATGTACAATCGATCAGGATAACTAGAAGTGGGATGGTTATCATTGATTGTATCTCAGAGCGTCAGAGAGATAGAGCCCTTAAGATCGAGATATTCAGAAGTCGCCGTGTGACTTGCTACCCACTCGGATTAAGAGCAAAGAAGAAGGGAGTGATACGTGGCCTGCCGCTGTCAGTAGAAGCTGAGTCATTTCGGGATGTTGCGGGTGTGTGTGAGGCAAGAAGAATGACTAGAAGGCAAGAAGGAGGACAGTCATTCTGTGCGTTTGACCTTTGAAGGGGAGTTGCCGGTAAGAATGTACCTCGATTATGGGAGTTACAGGGTGAGGCCGTATGAAACAGCTCCTTTCAGATGTTTTTGCTTTCAAGAACATGGACATGTTGCTGCAGTGTGTAATGGAGTCAGAAGATGTGGGAGGTGTGTGGAGGACAACTGCAATGTGGAAAACTGTAAAGTGGAGAAAGCGCAAGCAAAGTGCCTGCACTGCAAGGGAAATCATGACACAGGGTCAGCACAGTGTCCAAAAAGAATTCAGGAAGAGAAAGTGAATAAGATGAGAGCAGAAAGGGGGTTGTGGCATGCTGAAGCTGCTAAAAGAATGGGGAGGAACATTGAGAATGATGTGAGACAAGAAGCTAAGGAGGACAAGTCAGTCAGGAAGCATGCTGATATGAGTTTTGCTTTTGTGAGGACCAGATGACATTTTTGGCCTCTTTGACAATGGTAATCAACTGTGCTGCTGGAGTAGAAAGAAAATCGAAGAGACTTGACATAATTGTAGATGCAGCAAGGACATCTCTGGATGTTGTAGGAGGTTTTTTGATAAGGTGTGCAGCAGCTGCAGACGGAGGCTTTTAGTCCCTCTCAGGAACCTGTGAAATAACCAGTTTAGTTGAAAAGTTTAAGTAAAGAGACATTTTGAGCCACTCTCCATTCCAGTTGGTGGCGGTAATGCACCAAATCGTTGTTTGCCAACCGCCAATAAAACCAAAAATGAAGAAGGAAGACGAATGACGAGGCAGAGACCAGGGCTTGAGAAAGACAGCTGAGCTCTTTTAGTCTTTTTAAATGGGTTTCAACTCTGGTGTTTTTAAAGCATTGTTTTAATAAATGGGCTGTTGTGTCCTCATTTACGATCTGTGTCCGTGTGCTGGGGAACCCAGGTAGTGGCAGCCTATCGGCACTAGGCTAGCCACCAGCACGTCCCCTGCAAAAATCTCCCTGTGGTCCGCTGGTGGAGGCATCTTCTTCGACCTTCCACTCCCACCGGGAGGTCCCAACTCCCTCGACAGAGCCGCCTCCCCCAGTCCTCTCCACGAGGCGGCTCTCCGTCACATCCTCCGTCGCAGGACAGCTGTACTATGGACCCTGTTCTCTTTGGCTCTGGCCTCTTTGTTTGGGATGTGGAACCAACTTATCTGTGCTGAGTCAATTAGACCAACTCAGGACAGCTGATCCACACCCCATTCTGCTGCGGTGTGTGTGCGTCTCACTTTGTCTCTTGAACATTGAGAATCAACTGTGAAAAACTCAAATTTTACCCTGATACTCCCTCTCGCTCTCTTTCTTTCCCCTGTAATTTTTCCTCCTATCCGTGAATTCGGATTCTTCTCACCATCACTTCTTCTCTCTGTTCACTCTGTAAACACTGAATCCTCCCATCTTCCTCTCCCATTTCAGACCAGAGGCGAAACTGCCATATATGCAGGTAATGCAGCTCCACTGGGGCCCGCAACAGTTTAGGCGGGCCTGCACACACGGACCCGTCTTTATCTCACCACTATCGTATCAATGAACTCCAGCAGTGTGTTGATGGTGTACGGTATGTTAAAACATTTGCGAAGTGTGCCCGCACATAATTTGCGACATGCATACTACTGCGTAGCAAACTCTACACACAAGAGTTAGGGAGCTGGCAAAGTGTCAAGACACACAGTGAAAAGCCTGCAGTGTTCCTATGATGAAAATAAAACTTATTCATTATTTATTTGACTAATAATCATACTACACACTTGTGTTTTGTGTTAATAAGGCCTACGCCCACACATTTATAATGTAGTCAATGTACCAGTGCACCGTCACAGATCTGTTATGGTGCTCCAACACCAGATTTTGTTAAGTAGGCTGGTATTTTTTTTTTGCCCCCCCCCCCTTTTCTCCCCAGTTGTATCCGGCCAATTACCCCACTCTTCTGAGCGGTCCCGGTCTCTGCTCCACCCCCTCTGCTGATCCGGGGAGGGCTGCAGACTACCACATGCCTCCTCCATACATGTGGAGTCACCAGCCGCTTCTTTTCACCTGACAGTGAGGAGTTTCACCAGGGGGACGTAGCACGTGGGAGGATCACGCTGTTCCCCCCAGTTCCCCCTCCCCCCTGAACAGGTGCCCCGACTGACTAGAGGAGGCGCTAGTGCAGCGACCAGGACACATACCCACATCTGGCTTTCTACACACAGACACGGCCAATTGTGTCTAAAGGGATGTGCGACCAGCCGGAGGTAACACGGGGATTCGAACTGGTGATGCCCAAGTAGGCTAGTCTATCCCTATCTTGGCCTTGCTATTATGACTCCTCTTCTATGGTCTGTTTTCCTAGTAATCATTTCATTTAGGCGTCGGCTGTGCAGTGCATTTCACTGTTGCTGGTCGTTTTGAAGCAGCGTGCTTTCACTTCTCTCCTTCGCTGCTGACTTCATAACGTTCTGTTAGGTTAGATTGTGATGGGCCGGCCGGGGGCCACTTTGACCATCTTGCATTGGGGGCCGGCCATGACTCGTTACGCCTGTGTTTCAGACTCTCCACTTCACCCTTCCTTTTCCTCTTACCAGCTGTCTCTCTTTTCTCCCTCCCTCCTTCCCTCTGTCCCTCCCCTCTCCTACCCTCCTTTGCGTATTGTAAGATAAGCATTTCTTGAGAGACAATTTGCTGCCCGAGTGCTTTCTGTAAAACCATGAGAACAGGGAGGTGGGAGGGAGAATCAGGGTGCATAGTAGGAGTACATGAGAACGCCTGTCTTTTTGTTTTTTTCTCTCTCCACGTGTTGTCATCATGTGCATGGAGCTCCCATCCTCGTCTCATTTTGGAGGTGTTTCAGACTGTGAATAATAAATAACGTAGAGCCTCTGATGCGCTTGTTTATATGAAATGGAAAAGAAAATCCAAAATGTACATACAGATGTTTGGCTAAAAAAAATTAAAAAAAAATTAAAATGCTTGTTATTTTCATTGTTCAGCATTATTCCTATATTAGTGTTTGCATTTCAAGCACATTTAAAAATAAACACCAGATTTCACATGCAGCTTGGATGGGGTCAGTATTCACAATGCTCGTAAAACAGACATGCTAGACAGGCTAAATCTGCTGTTTCCAAATTAACAACCCTGCAGTCCACTCAGAAAACGAGAAAAAATCTGCAGCTGAACAGTCCCTTTTTTGTACTTGGCCGATTACCCCACTCTTCCTAGCCGACCCGGTCTCTGCCCCCCCCCTCCCTCTGCTGATCCGGGGAGGGCTGCAGACTACCACATGTCTCCTCCCATACATGTGGAGTCACCAGCCGCTTCTTTTCACCTGACAGTGAGGAGTTTCACCAGGGGGACGTAGCACGTGGGAGGATCACGCTATTCCCCCCCCCCCGAACAGGCACCCCGGCCGACCAGACGAGGTGCTGGTGCAGCGACCAGGACACATACCCACATCCGGCTTCCCACCCACAGCCAACCAAGCCGGAGGTAACATGGGGATTCGAACTGGCGATCCCCGTGTTGGTAGGCAAAGGAATAGACCGCCACGCTACCCGGATGCCCTTGACCAGTCCCTTTTATCCATGCTGTTTAGTTAACACACAACAGTCATTTGGCCTGTTTCACAGGAGCATTTTGGTTTGTCAACGGAGGCAAGTAAATATAACATTTGTATTCAACTGAAAATCACACCAAGTCCTTGTGAGTCCAATGCAATGCAAATTAATAATTCACATCCATATAATCTGGCAACCAGCAAATAACTAGAAAATGTACTGCAAAGAGACTGCCATATCCACATCCTGTAGTAGGCCCATTTCAGATTGGATTTACGTGGTAACAAATGCATTTCTTGAGCATTACACAACCTTGAAATATTAAAAATCAGAATCAGAATCCTTTATTCATCCCCAAGGGGAAATTGGGTCCTATTACAGACACTCACGCTGTAGTACAGAAAAAGCTAAAAACTAACAAGATAACAAGAAAATAGAAACAAGAAAAACAGAAACAAATAGAGATAAAAGACAAAATAAGAAATAGAAAGAAGAGCAAAATATATAAACATACGCTATCTATACTGCACTCCTGCAGCACAAAACAAACAAAACCCGGTGGGTAAAACAAGTGGAAGGGCCAATCCAATGACCATTAACTCTGATCCAATGACCATTAACTCCGAGTGTCTGCCACTCTGAGGGAGGAGTTGTAAAGTTTGATGACCACAGAACCAATTCCCGATTGTTATTTTGAATTATATTAATCTAAAAGTGATTGTCAGTTATAAAACTGTTTTGAGCTGTTTTGAGTGTATGCATTTATTTCCAAACTCTCGTTTTATATGTATATGTGTGTGTGTGTGTGTATATATATATATGTATATATATATTTGTAGCGTTTTTTCCAAAACCGTCAATGGTATTATAAGTGCTCAACTAACGAGGAGCGGAATATATAGGTCATTAATCCAATTTTATATACACACACACACACACACACACACACTAATGAGGGGCGGAATATATCATTATTCCTATATATATATATATATATATATATATATATATATATATATATAAATAATCTGGTAAACAACTTGCAATACCTTTGTGGACCACTAGTTGACACACTGTGGGAAATGCTCCCTTGAATCATGTCAGTGATCAACTCATTCATTCAACTCACAGGGGTTATCAAGTTGGCACCTTTCTTCAGTGATGTTTTGTTGAAGTAGACCAACAACACCTCAATAAGGTTATCCTGGACCCACCCCCCTCTAAACCGGCTCTCAGCAAACTGTATGCCGTTGGTAACAAAGGCCTGCATGGAATATCAGCCACAACAATAAGAATACTTGAAAGTCCGGGGAAGTTTCATTCTTTTGTCATTTCCTTTCTGTTAGATTTCAGAGGCAACATTTTGATTGGCTGCACTAGTTGTCAATCACTGGCACTTTGAAACCACAGGATTTCAAAGCATGAGACTGCTCACAGCCTGCCTCATGATCGATATTGATTAGTCAGCCTCTTGTGTTTTCTCTGCCTCGTTTTGTCTGAAATGACATCAATGGGGTCTTAACACTTATATAGACCTTGGTACAGGCTGACTTTTCATTACTGCCATACCTGGGTGTACAGCTAGCAGTCAGTATGACAACAGATCATTCCTTGTATACACGCTGGGCTCAAGAGTAACGGCAACACATCTGGGTTGATTTGGTCCACTGAGCAAATAGACATCCAGCTGGTAGCCAATTAGATTCTTCTTCTTTTTTATGTGGATTTTTCCCCCATTTTTCTCCCCGATTGTACTTGTCTAATTACCCCACTCTTCTGAGCCATGTTTGTGACTGCTCCACCCCCTCTGCCGATTTGGGGAGGGCTGCAGACTACCACATGTCTCCTCCGATACATATGGAGTCCCCAGCCGCTTCTTTTCACCTGACAGTGAGGAGTTTCACCAGGAGGACGTAGCACGTGGGAGGGTTACGCTATTCCCCCCCAGTTCCTCCTCCCCCCGGGACAGGGGCCCCAACCGACTAGAGGAGGCGCTAGTGCAGCGACCAGGACACATACCCACATCACATCTGGCTTCCCACCCGCAGACACGGCCAATTGTGTCTGTAGGGATGCCCGACCAAGCCGGAGGTAACACGGGGATTTGAACCAGTGATCCTCGTGTTGGCAGGCAACTGAATAGACTGCTATGCTACCCGGATGCCCCAGCCAATCAAATTCTATCAAGAAACAGCACTCACTACAGTAAAGCTTTTTTATTTTTTTATTTTGAACGTTTATTCAATCAGGAAAAGCCGTGTTGAGATTAAAAACTTCTTATCTTGCCCTAGCCAAGTTAGGCAACAGTACATTTCACATGATGACAGACAGACAACAAGTTATAAACAATAAAAAGGCAATAAAAGCAATATGAAAGTTAAAATAAGAATCGCAATATGAGGACAGTGCAGAGCAAAGAATTTAGCTGAAAAGATTTTAAGCAAGATATAGCCAACACCACTACTACTATTTTCAGCTGCTCCCATTAGGTGTCACCACAGCAGATCATCCATTTCAGTCTCTTCCTGTCCTCTGCATCTTCTGTCACGCCCACCACCTGCATGTCCTCCTCCCTCACCACATCCATAAACCTCCTCTTTGGGCTTCCTCTTCTTCTCTTCCCTGGCAGCTCCATATTCAGCATCCTTCTCCCAATATACCCAGCATCTCTCCTCCACACATGTCCACACCATCTCAGTCTTGTCTCTCTTGCTTTGTCTCCAAACCGTCCAACCTGAGCTGTCCCTCTGATATACTTGTTCCTAATCGTGTCCTTCTTCATCACTCCCAACAAAAATTTTAACATCTTCAGCTTTGCCACCTCCACCTCTGTCTCCTGTCTTTTCGTCAGTGCCACTGTCTCCAAACCATATAACATACAGTGCTGCTTGAAAGTATGTGAACCCCTTGAGCAGTTTAGATGTTTCTGTTGTTTTACCAGGATTTTCTTATTCTATCATCACCAGTTTTTATGTATGAAATAACAGATATATGTTTATCAGTTGCATGTACTTGTTTAGTGGGACTTGTTTAAGTAGCCCAAAAACTACAGGAAACATGGAATTAGTGTATGTGCAAAAGTAAGTGAACCCCCAGCTGCATTGGTTAAGTCAAGCATGTAACAGACTTGGGTGAAACACATTTGGGTGCTTAATTAATCATTTAAGCAGACCAATGAAATGAGATATCCTTGGGAAAGGGTTTGGCCTGCACTAATTAAAAGAGAGAGGAAACCAACCAAACCACTGTGGTCCCATACAAATCAACAATGCCGAGAGCAAAGGAGATGTCCGAGGACATGAAGAAGAGGGTAGTGACAGCCCATCAGTCTGGGGAGGGATATGAGACCATCTCCAAGAGATTCCAGCTCCATCCATCCACTGTAAGACAAATAATTTACAAATGGAGGGCCTTCAACATGACAGCAACTCTGCCTAGACGTGGACGCCCATCAAAACTATCACCCAGAAGCACCAGAAAAATAATAAATCAGGTAAAGGCCAACCCACACATCACCTCTAGAGAGTGGCAGACCTCTCTGATAGCATCTGGGACAAATGTGCATGCGTCTACAATCAGACGGAAACTGAATAGCCATGACATTCATGGGAGGGTTGCTAGAAGGAAGCCTCTGCTCTCAAAAAAGAACAAAGCTGCCCATTTCAACTTTGCCAGAGAGCACTTGGACAAACCAGAGACCTTCTGGAAGTCCATTCTCTGGACAGACGAGTCCAAAATAGAATTATTTGGTCACAATCAAAACCAACAAGTTTGGAGAAAAGCCAACACTGCATATGAAGAAAAGAACCTCCTCCCAACAGTGAAGCATGGTGGTGCAAATGTGAAGGTCTGGGGCTGCTTTTCTGCTTCTGGACCTGGACGACTCCATATTATCCAAGGAACCATGAATTCTCCGGCATATCAACGAATTCTTGACCAGAATCTCCTGCCATCAGTCAGGGAGTTGAAGCTGGGACGAAAATGGATTATGCAACAAGACAATGACCCAAAGCATTCCAGCAAAACTACAAAGGAATGGCTTCAGAGAAAGAGGATTCGTACTCTGGATAGGCCCAGTCAAAGTCCGGACCTTAATCCAATTGAAATGTTGTGGCGAGACCTGAAGAAGTTGGTACATACCAGATGTCCCTCCAACCTCTCTCAACTGGCTGAGTTCTGCAAGGAGGAGTGGGCAAAAAGCCCCATAAGCAGATGCGAGAGACTGGTTAGTGGTTACAGAAGACATTTGGTTGAAGTAATGGCTGCAAAAGGAGGAGCCACAAGCTACTAATACAAGGGTTCACATACTTTTGCACATGTTAAATTTTCAGTTTTTGTGAAATAAACCACCTTTGTTGAATTAAATAATGAAAATATATCTCTTTTTGTGTGTGTGTCCATTATTTGGAAGGTGTGCTTTACAAATTGGGATTTGGATGTATGTGTAATAAGCTTATTTTAATGTTTTTTACAAAAACAGTGACCATGTCTGGAGGGTTCACAAACTTTCAAGCAGCACTGTAGCTGGTCTCACAACCATCTTTAAACCTTCCCTTTAACTCTTGCTGGTACCTTTCTGTCACAAATCTCTCCTAACACTCTTCTCCACCCACTCCACCCTGCCTGCACTCTCTTCTTCACCTCTCTTATGCACTCTTTGTTACTTTGGACAGTTGACCCCAAGTGTTTAAACTCATATGCCTTCGTCACCTCTACTCCTTGCATCCTCACCATTCCACTGTCCTCCCTCTCATTCACTCGTATGTATTCCATCTTGCTCCTACTGACTTTCATTCCTCTTCTGTCCAGTGCATACCTCCACCTCTCCAGGCTCTGCTTCACCTCTTGCTACAGATCACAATGTCATCTGCGAACATCATCGTCCATGGAGACTCCTGCCTGATCTCGTCCGTCAACCTGTCCATCACCATTGCAAACAAGAAAGGGCTCAGAGCCGATCCTTGATGTAATCCCACCTCCACCTTGAACCCATCTGTCATTCCAACCACACACCTCACCATTGTCACACTTTCCTCATACATATCCTGCACCACTCCTACATACTTCTGTGCCACTACCGACTTCCTCATACAATACCGCACCTCCTCTCTCGGCACCCTGTCGTATGCTTTCTCTAAATCCACAGAGACACAATGTACCTCCTTCTGGCCTCCTCTATACTTCTCCATCAACATTCTCAAAGCAAACATCACATCTGTGGTGCTCTTTCCTGGCATGAACCCATACTGCTGCTGCTGATCATCACCTCTCCTCCTCTTAACCTAGCTTCTATTACTCTTTCCCATCTCTTCATGCTGTGGCTGATCAACTTTATACCTCTGTAGTTGCTGCAGTTCTGCACATCATCCTTGTTCTTGAAAATTTGTACCAGCATGCTTCTTCTCCACTCCTCAGGTATCCCCTCACTTTTAACACTTTGTGTTAAACAATCTAGTTAAATAGATTTGAAGACATCTAATGAGACCAGCTTGATATGATCAATAGAGGTAAACCCAAACGCAGACAATAGAATTAAGTAGTATGAAAGGGGATTTATTGTAGGAATAAAAGGGGCGAATGAGGATGGCAGGCAAGGCAGAAGATATAGAGGCGATGGTGGATGGCCAGGTCTGAGCTGAGCAGAACTGGCAGATGAGGGAGTGAGTGTGGCTGGCAGAGAATAAGCTCACGGGTTTAGCAAGCGAGCATGCAGGCACGCAGCGGGGACCAAAGGGAAGTGATCCTGGAAACACGGTAAATACAGATAATGCAAACAACACAAGAAATAACCCTGAATATGGAACTGCAGATTGGGCTCGAGCAAGCGACTACCATCGTGGTAGAAACAACGATCTGGTGATGAGTGGCTGGAGAACTGAGGTAGATACAGTGTTGAGTTGATGGAAGGCGGATGTGCAGGCTGGGCAGGCAAGGTGAATGAACCACCATCAGGAGGGAGCCCGGGAGTGCCAGGGAAGGAAGCCATGCGCACTACACATACACATACACACACACAGACAGGGGAAACCAGGAGACACAGGGGAAAAGGGAAACACATGGAAACACAAGGGAAACAACTGGAGACGCGGCCGGGGCCGTGACACAGCTTCCCCAACACTTAAAATGCTCTTGAGGGAATTCCAAGAAGCTGGAGTGGCAAACTTAAAAAACTCTTCTCCCTAATGTAGTTCATGCAACAAAAAATAATAATTTTTGGGAGTCTAAACAGTAATTTTGTGCACTTCACATAATGTTAACAGACAACTCAAACTGCTGACTGCCCACTTGAAATGGTCCGCTTACCAGATCAGAAATTCCCACATCACTTTGAAATAATACAGCAAACTATAGCTATGAATTTTGAGCATCCGAACACTATGGGCTCAGTCAAACTTATTATCCATGCTGCTAAGCCTCTTCAGAATAGCTGGGAATGGTCTGTTAATGGACCTCATTTCCTGGATAACTCCCATGGGAAAAAAAGGAAAAGAAACCATACAATAGACTGAACTATGCCTGGTCTTAGATTAGTGCTTATTCTCGTATGTGCCTAGTCTAACCGTGCCCTTGCATAAAAGACATGTTGGGTCTTCATTTACCAAATGAATATTTGATAGAGGTAGCACATCACAGGATACACTATCTGATCTGTTTGCTTCAATGCCTCGGCTCTCTCCAGCCAAGATTTTTTTCCCCCCCCGAGTCTTTCTGAATTTGCTTTTTCTTTGCTCACTACCTTGGCACATCTTGTTGCTTCTTCCTACTGACATTCAGAAATCTTTTCCTTTCTCTGACAGCATTCCCTTCTCCATTAAGGCTGCCCTGGACCCAGACTTTACCCACCCCTCCCTTGGTACACCCGGACTGTGTCCCCATGCCCAAGTGTTGACTGGGCCAGATGAATAGCTTCACTCATTGCCCATTTCTGCCTCTATGGCCGGTGGTGGCTGGTGGAAGATGTCATTGCTGGGGCTGTGCCTTTTCTAACTAAATTCAGTTTCTATCTGAAGGACGGCCATTGAATTAGCTGATTGTATCAATTCCTTGGTGAAAAATATAATTCATGTCGAAGAAGGGGACCACATTTTTTGTGCATTGTATATTGTCAAGCCAGATTCTGATTTGACAAAACAAAATAAAACAAAACAAAACAGTAAAATCAAAATAATCATATTGGTGCCAATTAATAGACTCAACTATGTAAAAAGTATTGGCCATCTTTTTTATTACGTGACTTATCATTTACACCATTGTACAGTGAATGTACATTTAGTATGCAACAAACTGAAAACAAATTGCACAAAGCTATTTTACCACATGAAACAGGATGATTTACATTCATATGGCTTGTAAATTAAGCGACTCGTGAATTCTGTTATCTATTGTGGTCATTGCCAAAAAGCTTAACTTTCAAAAAACAATATTTGAAATATCACTTGCCAAATTGGTAGTTGGAAGAACTCCCACCCTTTGAAATACAGGGGAAGCAAAACAGAGCATCCCTGGTGTTGCAGCCAGCCAGCCAAGCCTTGTCGGTGCGGGAGGGGAAATGTTCCCCTGGCTGCTCCTCGATTGTTATATCTGGTTTATCTGCTCTCAGCTCTGTGACTGGAAGTTTTCCACCTTGTGATATCCTTTCAAAAGAAGTCTTGAAAAGGAACTGGATGTTGTCAGCTGACAGTGATCCTCAAATGTTGGATACGATTGAGATTCATCCAGAACAGATGCTAGTGTTCGCTATAAGCACGCAAGCATCTTGTCTATCGTCAGAGCGGAGCTGAGCTGCCCATTTAACTATTCAAAACTACTGTCAGCCATTAGTCAGATACACAGGGATCTGCTTCTGTGGGCACTACGTTCAGTGGCCTCTTCCGTTCATTTCTACACTGGCATAGGTCTAATTGTTGTTGCTAAGCTCAATGTTTATTTCACCCATTGATTTACCTGCATGGCTCACTTGTTATGTGCCAGGGGTTAATTGCCCATCTCACGTAGACAATGAATTGAAGCACATCAGAATACGACTTAAGGACTATTGCAAAATCCAAAGATGTTTGCAAAGAAGCAGAAAAAAAATGGAAGAACTTTCATTCCTATCAGAAATGGTGGAACCACAGTACCCTTTATTGTCCAGTGACAACTATTGCTCATACAATATAGGTTGAGGCATTTAAGATCACCATGGGACACTTGAACTGCTACATCTGGTAAGAAACTGCTTCTTCTCCAGACAGTGCCACACTACTGAGAAATCTGGGGGAACCTAGCTATATCAACAACAAAAACAACAACACACAAGCTTACCAGCCTCTGTAGCGTCTCTGCTTCCGATAATGGCAAGGGCCACGTTAGTTGAGGCAATGGACCAAACTGCTGGCACAAAAACTTTAACTTGCCTGGTAGCCTTGACCTCTCCGTGCGCTAAATCATTTCAATTTATCCCCAAGAGCCTTCGTCTGCTCCTGGTTATTCTGCATTGCATCACTGCATCGTCTACCTCCTTAAACTTTTGACACACTTCTCTTTTACTGTTGGGATTGATTTCTTGCCAGTGTAAAACCTTTTCCATTCCATCGTTCCCTTTCCAGCTGAAATACGTCGTACCTTGTTCGGCTGAACTTTTATCCTTGTCATATGTCCATGTTGATTCATTTCAGTTATCCAGTTAGTAAAATATCCAGGAGAGCTTTAAGTCTATTCACAGGATATTAGTTTTCAGTTTGAAGACATTTTGCCACTCATCCAGGTGGTTTCTCCAGTACCGATGCCGGTGGAGAAACCTCATTATTGATCCACATGGACGTCCCTTGCCTCTTTTTGAGAGGACATGAGTCCAATTTAACTTATGATCGACCTTGTCCGTCAACCATTTGATGCAAGGTGCTCGAGGGGTCACAATACTCATATCATCATGCATGTTCGAATTGGCAGGAAACATCAACATACAAACGCATCACCAATTTTCATGCTATAATGCCAGCTTCATTTGTTATGGTGAAAGTGAAAGGGGACATTGTGCATCCTGCCTTGATGCCTGCATCCAGGTTCCAACTGCTGCAAGGTGAAGCGCAGTTGTATATCGGAAAAAAATGCATATAGTGATAAAATGAACTCAGGGGGTTTTTTTTAGCTAAAAAATAAAAAGATGGGGCATCCGGGTAGCATAGTGGTCTATTCCGTTGTCTACCAGCACAAGGATCACTGGTTGAAATCCCCGTGTTACCTTCGGCTTGGTCGGGCCTCCCTACAGACACAATTGGCTGTGTCTGTAGGTGGGAAGCCAGATGTGGGTATGTGTCCTGGTCGCTGCACTAACACCTCCTCTGGTCGGTCAAGGTGCCTGTTCAGGGGGAGGGGGAACTGGGGGGAATAGCGTGATCCTCCCGCGTGCTACGTCCCCCTGGTGAAACTCCTCACTGTCAGGTGAAAAGAAGCGGCTGGTGACTCCACATGTATGGGAGGAGGCATGTGGTAGTCTGCAGCCCTCCCCGGATTAGTAGAGAGGGTGGAGCAGAGACCGGGACAGCTCAGAAGAGTGGGGTAACTGGCCGGGTACAATTGGGGAGAAATAAATAAATAAATAAAAAAGATAAATCACAGCTTTCACATCTATATCCGTTTTGGTTTTACCTGTATGTAAAACTTTTTGAGATTTCTCAAATAGAACTGACTTGATTTTTTTTTGCCTAATGTATATTCAATCAGTTTTGTGAAATCCTGTGATTTGATTATAAATGCTTGATATAAATGTATATGTGAATGGATCAGTGTGTCAGGTGGCACGGTGGTGCAGTGGTTAGCGTGGTCGCCTCACAGCAAGAAGGTCCTGGGTTCGAGCCCCGGGGTAGTCCAACCTTGGGGGTGGTCCTGGGTCATCCTCTGTGTGGAGTTTGCATGTTCTCCTCATGTCTGTGTGGGTTTCCTCCGGGGGCTCCGGTTTCCTCCCACAGTCCAAAGACATGTAGGTCAGGTGACTCGGCTGTACTAAATTGTGTCGAGGTATGAATGTGTGTGTGTGTGTGTGTGTGTGTGTGTGTGTGTGTGTGTGTGTGTGTGTGTGTGTGTGTGTGTGTGTGTGTGTGTGTGTTGGCCCTGTGTAACGGCCTGGCGGCCTGTCCAGGGTGTCTCCCCGCCTGCCGCCCCATGACTGCTGGGATAGGCTCCAGCATCCCCGCGACCCTGAGAGCAGGATAAGCGGTTTGGATAATGGATGGATGGATGGATCAATGTGTCACGTCGTGTTGACTGTCTTAAACTCTGTATACACATAAGCATACATATTATACACATATACACAAACACACAACATTTATTTTGAAATATACGTGTATATGATTTATATTATATTGATGCATTTGCACAAAAAGGAAGAAATATGGCGACCAGTGATAAATTCAATTCAATTCAATTCAGTTTAATTCAATTCAATTTATTGTCATTAAAAACAATGTGCAGGCACATGTTAAAAATGAAATGAGGGCTGTGGCTTCACTGCAAGACAGACACAGGCAAACACAGCAAACACAGTATAAGATATACACACATGAAGACCAAACGCTAAAAATAAGTTTAAAAAAAAAAAGAGCTTGAGTACAAAATATTTAAAAATATCTACAGACATTCAGTGGGTAGCCAGGTTCAGGTGGGCAACAGCTTGTGGAAAGAAGCTGTTTTTGAGCCTGGTAGTGCGGGCTCTGAGGCTCCTGTAGCGCCTCCCAGAGGGCAGGGGGGGAGAACAGTCCATGGTTGGGGTGGGTGGGATCTGTGCTGATGCTCAGACCCCTTCGAAGGCAGCGTTTGTGATAAATGTCTTTTATGGCTGGGAGCTGGGTACCGGTGATATGCTGGGCCGCCTTGACGACCCGCTGCAGAGCTTTCTGGTCTACTGAGGTGCAGTTGCCGTACCACACTGAGATGCAGATGGTCAGGATGCTCTCTATGGTGCAGTGGTAGAAGTTGGTGAGAATTTTGGGGGGTAGACGGGCGCTCCTCAGGAAATGCAGGCGTTGTTGGGCCTTTTTCACAAGGGCCTGGGTGTTTAATGTCCACAAAAGGTCCTCGCTGATGTGGACTCCAAGGAATTTAAAGCTGGAAACACGCTCTACTTCCACCCCATTGGGGTGTATGAGGGAGTGGCTGCAGCTTCTAGACCTCCTGAAGTCCACAATCAGCTCCTTTGTCTTCTGCACATTAAGGACAAGATTGTTGGTAGTACACCATGATGTGAGGTGCTGAATCTCGTCTCTGTAGGCCATCTCGTCATTGTTGGTGATACGGTCAATGACTATGGTGTCATCTGCAAACTTAACTATAACATTTGAAGGGTGAGTTGGCAGGCAGTCGTGGGTGAAGAGGGAGAATAGGAGGGGGCTCAGAACACAGCCTTGAGGGGCACCTGTGCTGAGGGTCAAGGTGGAGGAGGAGTGGTCACCTAACCTAACAGACTGAGGCCTGTTGGTCAGGAAGTCCAGGATCCAGTTACAGAGGGAGAGGTTGAGGCCAAGGGAGAGGAGTTTGGTGGTTAGTTTGGCGGGGATGATAGTGTTAAAATACTTATAAACATTACCTGCAAGAGAAGACTGGAGCCAGTGCTGAAGCTAATTCTCTCTCCAAGCTAGCAAACAGCCCAGAGACCAGGGATGGGGGTATCTCCTCCCCCTGCTCAGTGACAGAGCCCAGACCTGCCCCGGTCATGTCTGTGCGCATAATTGGGTTTATGGATATCATAATTCATTCTTCTTAATACAAGTAATGAGAACATGTGGAGGGTCATAACAAGGACCTTCTGGCACTGATCTGATCAAATACAGTTATTAATCAGGTGCAGTACTGCTATTGAGGAAAGTCAAATGCTTGATGTTTTGATATTACTGCGAGAATGAACTCGCTACATAAATCACTTCAAAAGTCAAATCTCTTGTGCAGACAAGACGTTTTCAAGGCTACATCTTGTGTTAGTAGGACTTAGAAGACAGTGCTGCATTCATTCATTTCCTTCTTTTGACAGTATGTTAGTATCAGCTGCTCACTCATACAACATTTTAGTCTTGAAAATGTTCTAGAAAGCTAGTAGAGAAGGAGACAAACATTGATTTCAGTGCACAGAATCATTAAGAAAAATCGGATAACTCAAAAAAATAAATAAAACATCTATAATCCAATAATGCAGCTGTAACTGGGATCTCACAATTAGTGAACCAGTGTTGGGGAGCAATACATTCTTATACTGGGGGCAGTTGTGGCACAAGACACTAATATGACATTTGTACTGAGTAAAACCCAGTGTTTTACTCAGTACTCAGCCAAAAGGAAGAAAAGGGGGTGAGGGGGGAGATATGTAGGATGAACGTCAACAGAATTAGGGGAAGAGCTGAGAATGACGCCAACAATGAATGAGAAAGGGATATGAAGGAGGAGGAGAATTAAGAGGGGACGCTCCATGTGGATTATTAGATTCAGCTTAACCTCGGTGGCTTGGTAGAAGCCAGGGAGCTGCTTGGAGTGATAGGTTAAGACTCATAGTGTGTTGGGTCTGTGGCAAACAGACCCACAAAGTAAATCCTATCAGAAATGAGCGTGTGTAGAATTGCACCCATGTACACACACACACACACCCTTGTTCTGCTGTACTTGTGAGGCTCTTAGTTTCCCAGCCCTTACATTTATACTGCAGTCACAGAGTCCTGCTGGCGTCGCGTGTGGCTGCCGCTTCTCCCTCTCGTAGCCCCCCTTCCCATCCACCCTGCATGTCTGTGTTGTGTTTATCTGTTGTCTTGTTTCACCGCCGTTTATTGTAAAGCCACTTTGAGTGTTAGAAAAGCGCTGTATAAGTTTGATTTATTATTTATTATTATTATTATTATTATTACATTTAAAGCTGGGGTAGGCATCCATCCATCCATTATCCAAACCGCTCACCCTGCTCTCAGGCTCGCAGGGATGCTGGAGCCTATCCCAGCAGTCATTGGGTGGCAGGCGGGGAGACACCCTGGACAGGCCGCCAGGCCATCACAGGGCAACCGCAGAGACCCCTAGCATGGAATAAACGCCATATCGACAGACCAAACAGTACGCTTAAACAGGCCCAAGCAGCCTTGTGTTAACCGCTGCCGCCACCCCGAGCTCTATCAGAGCCCCTCCGGAAATAATTATTGTCGGAATAAACTGCATATCTCCAAAAAACAAAACCGTTTCTCCCCGTTGGCGTCTACACAATCAAAAATACCTTAGTTGTTGGTCATAATGCGTTTCTTAGCATAAAGATCAAATGACTTGCCAGTGCTGTTTGATCTGGGGTGGGCAGTTTTCTGGAAAAGGCAATTAAAAAGAAAAAAGCCAGAATTTGAAATCCAGCCCCCCTCCTGCACCCCCGCGTCCTAAGCCCCTCCCACCAGACAAGCATGGGCATATAATTCAAACGTGTACAACAAGGAAATATCAAAACGAGACTCGTTAAACTTGTATCATAGTTGCTAATCTGTCCGTGTAAAGATTTATTTTTTTCCAGCTAATCTCTTGGTTACACTTCTTTTTTTATCCCCCCCCCCTCTTCCCACCTTTTCTCCCAATTGTACTTGGCCAATTACCCCACTCTTCCGAGCCGTCCCAGTCTCTGCTCCAACCCCTCTGCTGATCCGGGGAGGGCTGCAGACTACCACATGCCTCCTCCCATACATGTGGAGTCACCAGCCGCTTCTTTTCACCTGACAGTGAGGAGTTTCACCAGGGGGACGTAGTGCATGGGGGGATCACACTATTCCCCCCAGTTCCCCCTCCCCCCTGAACAGGCGCCCCGACCAACCAGAAGAGGCGCTAGTGCAGCGACCAGGACACATACCCACATCCGGCTTCTCACCTACAGACGTGGCCAATTGTGTCTGTAGGGATGCCTGACCAAGCCGGAGGTAACATGGGGATTCGAACTGGCGATCCTCGTGTTGGTAGGCAACAGAATAGAACGCCATGCTACCCAGACGCCCCCTAGTTACACTAATATTTTACGTATGAAGCAGCCATTTCAAGTTGGTCTTGTTGATTTTTTTGAAAAGTAAGCACTCGTGTGTGTGTGTGTGTGTGTGTGGGGGGGGGGCTGGTAGAGAAGGAAGGAAAAACTAGTCAACACAACCACAGGCGATCGGTGGGGCAGGGCGGATGCAAATTGATTGGGTACCCACGCATCTGCATTTGTAGAACAGCCAATAGGAACACCCTCTCTCTGAAACGATGGTATATAGACAGGCAGTTAAGCCGTCCAATCATTTTCTTCGGACCGGATGCAATGATGGGTGGGCTTATTTTAATTGGTTGTATTGTTATTATTCTTTGTTTGTTTTTTTGTCAGCATTTTGTTTATTGATTGCTGTTGGGATGTAAAGACAACTTCAACAAATATAGCAACAACAAAAAAAGATTCTACAGTGAATTGCCTACCCAAGTGTTAACCCACCATTTTGAACAGTAACTTAACCATAAGCTGAAGACCTGAAGCTAATCCACTTCTGATCCTTACAAATCACAGCTGTGGATTTTTCTTTATTTCCTGGACCTTACAAAATAACAAAAACACAACATAAATATAACACAAAAATGCATGCAGATAAATCATGCATGCACATATAGACAGGGCACAACTCAAATTCCAGCATGCACAATAAACATGCACACAGCGGAAGAAAGCTGCAGATCCATCCGCAATGTTTAATACAGCTTTCTGTGAATACATAGAAAATAATAATAATATTTTCAAATCCCGGGGCAGATTATTAATACGCAGCCAATTAGACTGAGCGATGAGATGTTCAGAATGCATGGCAGGTCCACCACAAAAATTACCCAGTTGTTGACTTTTTGTAGGTGTGTGGGTTTTGCAGGATGCTGATCATGTGACTATCCTACAACGCATATTCACATAGCATGCACACATTTTTATACCAAGCTCCTTGCATCACCCCAAATCCACAGACACACACACACACACACCACATATATACAGACACAATCCTCTGCCCTCTCCACACACACGCACAAGCACATCAGCCACAAGCATAAACCACAC
The DNA here is from genome assembly GCF_029633865.1 of Lampris incognitus. NCBI lineage: Eukaryota > Metazoa > Chordata > Actinopteri > Lampriformes > Lampridae > Lampris > Lampris incognitus. The sequence goes on from NC_079220.1 coordinate 58,584,128, forward strand.
ACGGCGGAAGAAGGGGGAGGATCAGTCATGGCGTCCCTGGAGCACATCCATGTTGTAAAAAATGTGTTGCGACAGAGAACCTGACTCACTACAGGCCCCTAGGGAGCCCAACATCATTGGCAAGCCAATAAAGGCAATGCAGCCCCCCCCCCCTTACGGCACCAAACCAACACTGGAGGGGAAGCGGCACAAACCTACAGTTACCCCCCAGACTGTCATTGTCGATTATGGTGACGTTTTTCAAAATTATCCTCATGCTTCAATTCATGTGCGTTGAATTGCTCTCATCGCTGGCTATGCTGTGAGCAGCATGAGTGGAAGTGCTACACAGTGACACATCCGTTTATGCTGACTGTTTCTTCGAGGACGGGAGGTGGGGTGTATCATATGAACACATTCTGAGTCATTGACTGACTGATTGGTTCAAGATTCAAGATGCTTTAGTTGTTACGTCTCATTATAAAAGATGCTTTATTTGTTACGTCTCGTTATAAAGGATTTTTTATTTGTTACATCTCATTATAAAAGATTCTTTATTTGTTACGTCTCATTATAAAAGATGCTTTATTTGTTACGTCTCATAAAAGATGCTTTAGTTGTTACGTCTCATTATAAAAGATGCTTTATTTGTTACGTCTCGTTATAAAGGATTTTTTATTTGTTACATCTTGTTATAAAGGATTCTTTATTTGTTACATCTTGTTATAAAGGATTCTTTATTTGTTACATCTCGTTATAAAGGATTCTTTATTTGTTACATCTCATTATAAAAGATGCTTTATTTGTTACGTCTCATAAAAGATGCTTTAGTTGTTACGTCTCATTATAAAAGATGCTTTATTTGTTACGTCTCGTTATAAAGGATTTTTTATTTGTTACGTCCCATTATAAAAGATTCTTTACTTGTTACATCGTGTTATAAAGGATTCTTTATTTGTTACATCTCGTTATAAAGGATTCTTTATTTGTTACATCTCATTATAAAAGATTCTTTATTTGTTACGTCTCATTATAAAAGATTCTTTATTTGTTACATCTCGTTATAAAAGATTCTTTATTTGTTACATCTCATTATAAAAGATTCTTTATTTGTTACGTCTCATTATAAAAGATTCTTTATTTGTTACATCTCGTTATAAAGGATTCTTTATTTGTTACGTCTCGTTATGAAGGATTCTTTATTTGTTACATCTCATTATAAAAGAGTCTTTATTTGTTACGTCTCATTATAAAAGATTCTTTATTTGTTACGTCTCGTTATAAAAGTACAAGAGAGGAAAGTTCTGCAGCCTTGGCTCCTCAACACTGAAGCAACAACAGCAACAAAACAACAACAAAACAGAACAAAAGGCAATAATAATAAATAGCGTGCGGTGTAAGGTGCTGTGTGTGTGTGTGTGTGTGTGTGTGTGTGTGTGTGTGTGTGTGTGTGTGTGTGCGCGTGTGTGTGTGTATGTAAACTGATGATCTGCTGAAGACCACAGTTCAGTACCATCAGTCCGGCACCAGACTTAGTGTCTTTAATGTTCTTTGTTCAAAAGCCTGGTTGCTTGGTGGAAGAAGCTGTTCTGGAGCCTGCTGGTCCAGGCTTTGAGGCTGTGGTACCGCTTGCCTGATGGTAGCAGCTGGAACAGTCCATGGCTGGGGTCTTTGAAAATCCTATGGGCTTCCACTAATGTCCTGGACCGTCCGCACAACCCTCTGCAGTGTTCTGCAGTTGTGGGCGGTACAGTTCCCATGCCGGTGGTGAGGCATCTGGTCAGGACGCTCTCGGTTGTGCCTCTGTAGAAGGCCCGTAGAATGCTGGGCCCCATGCCGAACATTAGGGTATTAGTTGAGGTACTCTTCTGTATGGCGAGCTGACAAAAAAAAAATCACTGACATTGCTTGCTGGACGTGTACTTTCACAGGTGTCTTGTGACTCGTGTGTTAGTAAGCAGACTGTCTGAGGTTGAAATGTAAGCCGCTGCTCCGCAGGGGTCAGACAATCCCAAGATAAGGTGTCTTTTAAAGCTGTGACATTTTGCACTTCCATACATTATATCATCACGAGTCAAAAATATGGTCAAAACAAACCTTTCTTCATCTCATCTCATCTCATCTTCAGCCGTTTCTCCAGGGTCGGGTTGTGGTGGCAGCAAGCTAAGTAGGGCACTCCAGACATCCCTCTCCCCAGCAACGCCCTCCAGCTCCTCCTGGGGGATCCCAAGGCGTTCCCAGGCCAGAATTCAATTCAATTCAATTCAATTTTATTGTCATTAAAAACAATGTGCAGGCACATGTTAAAAATGAAATGAGGGCTGTGGCTTCACCAAACAGTGCAAGACAGACACAGACAAACACAGCAAACACAGTATAAGATACACACATGAAGACCAAACGCTAAAAATAAGTTTAAAAAAAAAGAAGAGCTTGAGTACAAAATATTTAAAAATATCTACAGACATTCAGTGGGTAGCCAGGTTCAGGTGGGCAACAGCTTGTGGAAAGAAGCTGTTTTTGAGCCTGGTAGTGTGGGCTCTGAGGCTCCTGTAGCGCCTCCCAGAGGGCAGGGGGGAGAACAGTCCATGGTTGGGGTGGGTGGGATCTCTGCTGATGCTCAGACCCCTTCAAAGGCAGCGTTTGTGATAAATGTCTTTTATGGCTGGGAGCTGGGTACCGGTGATGTGCTGGGCCACCTTGACGACCCGCTGCAGAGCTTTCTGGTCTACTGAGGTACAGTTGCCGTACCACACTGAGATGCAGATGGTCAGGATGCTCTCTATGGTGCAGTGGTAGAAGTTGGTGAGAATTTTGGGGGGTAGACGGACGCTCCTCAGCCTCCTCAGGAAATGCAGACGTTGTTGGGCCTTTTTCACAAGGGCCTGGGTGTTTAATGTCCACGAAAGGTCCTCGCTGATGTGAACTCCAAGGAATTTAAAGCTGGAAACACGCTCCACTTCCACCCCATTGGGGTGTATGAGGGAGTGGCTGCAGCTTCTAGACCTCCTGAAGTCCACAATCAGCTCCTTTGTCTTCTGCACATTAAGGACAAGATTGTTGGTAGTACACCATGATGTGAGGTGCTGAATCTCTTCTCTGTAGGCCATCTCGTCATTGTTGGTGATACGGCCAATGACTGTGGTGTCATCTGCAAACTTAACTATAACATTTGAAGGGTGAGTTGGCAGGCAGTCGTGGGTGAAGAGGGAGAATAGGAGGGGGCTCAGAACACAGCCTTGAGGGACACCTGTGCTGAGGGTCAGGGTGGAGGAGGAGTGGTCACCTAACCTAACAGACTGAGGCCTGTTGGTCAGGAAGTCCAGGATCCAGTTACAGAGGGAGGGGTTGAGCCCAAGGGAGAGGAGTTTGGTGGTTAGTTTGGCGGGGATGATAGTGTTGAAGGCAGAGCTGTAATCTATAAACAGCATCCGGATGTTGTTAAGTTCAAGGTGGGTCAGAGCAACGTGCAGGGCAGTGGCAATGGCATCCTCAGTAGACCTTTTGGGACGGTAGGCGAACTGATGTGGGTTGAATGGGGGGGGGGGGGGATAATGTTTTTGATGTGAGCAAGAACCAGTCTTTCAAAGCACTTCATGGCAATGGGGGTGAGTGCTATTGGTCGGTAGTCATTCAGACATGTGGATGTTGGTTTCTTGGGGACAGGAATGATAGAGGTGGTCTTAAAGCATGCCGGGACTATGGATTGGGACAGTGAGAGGTTAAATACAGGTGTGAAGACCTCAGCCAGCTGGTCGGCACATTCCTGGTAGACCCAACCCGGTATGCCGTCTGGTCCGGCAGCCTTCTGTGTGTTCACTCTGCGCAGTGATTCTCTGACCTCTGCGACTGATAGAGTGAGCACCTGGTTTTCTGGGTGGCTGGGGATTTTTGTGGCTGGGTCAGTACTGTCCTTGTCAAAGCGGACATAGAAATGATTTAGCTTGTCTGGCAGGGAGGCATCATGGACAGTGGGACCGCTATTGGAGCTTTTGTAGTCTGTGATAGACTGAATGCCTTGCCACATTCGCCGAGGATCAGAGTTATTGTGAAAGTGGTCCTTTATTCGTAGGGAATATTTATGTTTGGCTGTTCTGATGCCCTTTTTGAGGTTGGATCTGGCTGCGCTGTAGGCCTCACAGTTACCTGACTTGAATGCTGCATCCCGGACTTTCAGCAGCTGCCGGGCTTCACTGGTCATCCAGGGTTTCTGGTTTGGAAAGGTGCAGATTGATTTTTTGTTGTGACACTCTCAGTGCAAAAGTTAATGTAGGCTAGTATGGCAGATGTCTGTTCATTAATGTCTATATGGGAGCCATGGGTAGCTGAATGTGCAAAAATACTCCAGTCTGTGTTGTCAAAACAGTCCTGGAGTTCAGAGACTGCTCCTTCTGGCCAGACAGTGATTGTCTTTACTGCTGGCTTGACCCGTTTTATTAGGGGTTTGTAGGCTGGGACCAGGAACACGCAGAGGTGGTCAGAATGCCCCAGATGAGGGCAGGGAGTAGCTTTGTATGAGTCCTTGATGTTTGTATAGAGATGGTCCAGGGTGTTTTGTCCCCTAGTGGGGCATGGACATGTAGTCCCTCCAGCGAGTTCTGGGTCTACCACAGGGTCTCCTCCCAGTTGGACGTACCTGGTAAACCGCCAAAGGAAGGTACCCAGGAGGCATCCTAATCAGATGCTCGAACCACCTCAACTGGCTCCTTTCGATACGAAGGAGGAGTGGCCCTACTTCAAGCTCCCTCTGGATGTCCAAGCTCCTCACCCTTGTAGGAGCTCGGACATCCGGAAACAAGACAAGCGAAGGGAGCAGGAGGAGTTGACTCGGTGCTCTTTCCGTATCATATTACTCACAGACATTTGTTTTCTTGTATCGGTCATGTGACCTATCCTATGATGATATAAAAGGAGGTTGCAAAATATAAGGTGAACATTCTCTGTGGTGTGTGTATGCATTGTGCACATATGTAAGTGCATGTGTGCAGTATGTCCGTACGTATGGGTTGGCGAGGGTTAGCCTGGACGAGAGCAGAGAGATGATGGCTGGAGATAAAGACCATGAAATTTCATTGGGGGTGAGAGAGGATGAAAAAAAAAAAAGATTACAACTATCACAGAACATCTTGACATCCCAATTCCCTGTGCGGCTACGCACTGAAGATGAAAGAATGGCCCTCGTTCTCTTTTTTCTTTCCCTTTCTCCCTCTCTGTCTCTGCCCCTCCTTGATCCTCGCTTACATTTTCATTATTTCCCTCCTTTTTATTATCACACATTTTCATCAAGTTCTGTTTGTTTTACTCCTTTCTTCCACTTTTTCTACTTCTCTTACAAGCTGTTGCTGTTCTCTAAAAACCATGTAAAGGTTAAAAACCCATCAGGGTGGTCTTGGTACTCTGTCATGTTAACATAGCAGGATAAAGGGGCATCCGGGTAGTGTAGCAGTCTATTCCGTTGCCTACCAACATGAGGATCGCCGGTTCAAATCCCCGTGTTACCGCCGGCTTGGTCGGGCGTCCCTGCAGACACAATTGGCCATGTCTGCGGGTGGGAAGCTGGATGTGGGTATGTGTCCTGGTCGCTGCACTAGCGCCTCCTCTGGTCAGTCGGGGCACCTGTTCGGGGCAGAGGGGGAACACACGCTATGTCCCCCTGGTGAAACTCCTCACTGTCAGGTGAAAAGAAGCGGCTGGTGACTCCACATGTATGGGAGGAGGCATGTGGTAGTCTGCAGCCTTCCCCGGCTCGGCAACGAGGTGGAGCAGCAACCGGGACGGCTCGGGAGTGGGGAAGTTTGCCGGATACAATTGGGGAAAAAGGGGGGGGGGCATAGCAGGGTAAACATAGGTGCGGCTTCTAACATTGTGGGTCTGTGTGATTTGGGTGTGCCAGCACATCTGTCAGCATTGACAGACGGAGCCAGCACTAACAGTTGTCAGTAGTACTGTCAATGCTAGTCCAACAGCTCGATTATGTTCTGAGCTGCCACTGTGTTTATCCTGCTAGGCAAACATCACAGAGTGCCAAGACCATTCTGGCATGCTTTTTACCTTGAGATGGTTTTTAACCTGTAGATGTCAGCAAACTCACTAAAATGGTCTTGGGTTAAGTAACTCTTTAGAGCCTCCATCCATCGTGTGAACTTGGCTGTCTTAGGGCCGATGCAGACAAATCTTTTAAGACGTGGACAAACAGTTTGTTGTGAAAGGTGGTCGGCTGTCTTGGGTCATTAAGTGTGACAGGGTTAAGAACAGCCGGCAGAGTGCCGATTAATGGAGCCATAGGCTCCAATGAAGTTCTAGCAGTGTCAGAAGGTTTGGGCTTGATCGTGTAGTGTGGCAAGGAATACGGCGATAACGCATTGCAGGTAATAGGATGCAGGGAATTCCCTTCAATTCCCACAGTCTGACGAGGGGGCTTTATCCAAAGTTTACCTTTTTCCCATCGTGACAATACAATAAATATTTAAGATGGCCACAATCTGTGGCCGCCTTTAGTCCCCACGCTTTGGCATACTCCTTCATCTGTTCATCTCTCTCTCTCTCTCATGCCCTTTCCTTTTCTTTTCTAATCTTGCTATTCTGTACTATTTTCCCCCCATCTTGGTTTCCTCACTGCTCTCTCTCTGTCTCTCGCTCTCTCTCTCTCAAGTCTCAACAGCCAATGGCAAACAGGATTCACAGCCTTAATTACACCCCAGAGGAGCCTCACTTGTTCCGCTGCTGCTTCTCTCCTCCCCCTCCTCCTCTCTCCTTATCGTCTTATCACTGTTGCTTGCTCATTCCCTTTTCTTTGTTCTCCTCTTCCACTCTCCGCTGTCCTCCTCCTCCTTCTCCTCCCCTGCCCGCCATAGCTGTCGAACATTCGAAGCTATTTTTGTTTTATTCACATGCACTCTTTCTTGATGTGTCACTAACTTTTTTTTTGCCATTGTCCTCGCACCTGTTTTCCCTATCCATGCTTTTTTTATTACTCGTCTCCAGCATCGTCTTTGCACTATTATACTTGTACTTAAACAGCTTCTCTCTCTGAGTCTTCTTCTATCCCTCTTCCTCTGTTTTGTCTACTTGTGCATTGCAAAGTGCTCTAATGCCTTGTGTTTTTTAGTGCACATGCAGTTGTGCACAGCGTTTGAATTACGGGTGGAATGGGGGGTCTATTCCCCCCTAATTAAGACTTTGACCCCCCTCCCCTTCAAAAAAGGTAAAAACAATAGGTAGGGGAGGGGGCTCGAAACATTTATATATCGTTCTTACCTGTAATCATAAATATTGAAATATATTTCCCATATTCATGCCTGGAAGAATCTTGTAATATGATTTCAGACACCCCTAAAGTGGACCATACCATGTCTTCTTCTTGACATTAGTTGAATGTCTCGTCTACCTGCTGGACCAAATTTGCCGTGCTGGGGGGGGGGCACACCCAATAATTAATAATATTTAAAATATATTCTACTGTACATCATCAAGATGGCTCCATGGATGGTCGCCTCGGTTCTGCGCTCTCTTGTACTTTTTCTGTTTTTGTTTATTTGTTTAGCTTCCAGTGCCCACTCACTGGTCACATACAGCAGGGAAGAACTTTTAAGCCTCCAACTGTCCACAGGACAAACTGAATAGACGTTTTTACCAACTTGAACTGAACATTTTAACGAAAGTCTTGCCAAGCTATTGGCTGGTGCAGCTCTATGTGGACTCTGATAAAGACACCAATGGGGTAAGCGAGCCGGAGTGCTCATTAAACTGCGACAGCAGGGATTTAGAACCATGCTACCGTCAATCCACCTGGCGAATGTCCGCTCTCTGCCCAACAAGATGGATGAACTCCTACGCATAAATGGAAAAAACTTGGGACTTTTCCAGATCTGCTGCACTGTGCCTCACTGAAAGCTGGCTTAGTGAGCATATACCGGACAGAACACTTCATCTGCCGCATTTCCAATTCCTCCGAGTAGACTGCGAAACGGCACTATCGGGGAGAAAAACAAGGTGGCGGCATATGCTTCTATACATAAACCACAGTTGGTGTACAGATGTCACAGTGTTGAAGAAATCATGCAGCCCTCACCTGGAGACCTTTTACATTGACTGTAAACAATTCTATTCACCGTGGGAATGTTCATCATTTATTCTGGTCGGTGTTTACATCCCACCCCAGGCCTGTGTTAAAGAGGCGTTAAAACACCTGGCTGATCAAATTATAGACATGTAGCACAAATATCTAGACTCCCTTCTCATTATCCTTGGGGGATTTTAACAGAGCAAACCTCAGCCACAAATTGCCAAAATACAGACGGCATGTTAAGTCTCCCACCAGGGACAAAAACACTCTGGATCATTACTACACAATATAAGCTCTGTCCCCTGTGCAGCCCTGGGACTCTTCTGATCAGTGTCCAATTCATCTTATCCCAACCTACAGGAAGAAACTAAAGTCTGCAAAGCCTGTGGTTAAAAACGTGAGGAAATGGACTAATGAGTCAAAACTGGAGCTCCAGGCCTGCCTTGACAGCACTGATTGGAGTATTTTTGAGGCTGCATCTACAGACCTGGATGAATGTACTGACACTGAGACATCTTACATCAGCTTTTGTGAGGACATGTGTGTGCCCACCAAAACTTTCTGTACCTTCAACAACAATAAGCCCTGGTTCACAGCAAAACTCAGGCAGCTTCGTCAGGCCAAAGAGGAAGCCTACAGGAGTGGAGATAGGATCCAGTAGAACCAAGCCAGAAATACACTCACAAAGGAGATCAGAGTGGCAAAAGGTGCTACTCTGTAAAGTTGAAAAACAGTTTTCTGCCAACGACCCATCATCAGTCTGGAGAGGTTTGAAAGACATTACCAACAACAGGAGACCATCCCCCCACACTGCAGGGAACTATCAACTGGCTGACGTCTAAATGGGTTTTACTGCAAGTTTGATAAGTGAACTTTCACACCCCTCACCCTCTCCGGTCACACCACACAACCAACTGCACCCCCTGCCAACCCCTCTCCCCTCCCCACCAACCCCCCACCAGCACTCAGGATCTGTGTTGGGGATGTGCGCCAGCTCTTCCAGAGACAGACGACAGACCAGGAAGGAACCAGGCCCAGATGGCATGTCACCCTCCTTTCCGAATGTCTGTGATGACCAGCTGGCCCCCATGTTCACACTGATCTTTAACAGATCACAGGAGCTGCGTAAAGTCCCCTCCTGCTTCAAGAGCTCCACTATCATCCCAGTCCCCAAGAAACCCTGTATCACAGGATTAAATGACTACAGGCCCGTTGCTCTAATGTCTGCGGTCATGAAATACTTCGAGACACTGCTGTTGGCCCACCTGAAGGTAATCACTGGTCCCCTGCTTGACCCCCTGCAGTTTGCCTACCAAGCAAATGGGTCAGTGGAGGATGAAGTCAACATTGGATTGCATTGTCCAACACCTCAACTCCCCAAGGACACACGCAAAGGGTTCTGTTTGTGGACTTCAGCTAAGCATTCAACACCATCGTCCGCGATATCCTCCACTCCAAACTCGCCCAACTCACCGTACCAGCCCCCATCTGCCAGTGGATTAAAACTTCCTGATGGACAGGAGGCAGCTAGTGAGGCAGCGGAAAATCCCATCCAGCACCCGGACAGTCAGCACTGGCGCCCCCCAGGGTTGTGTGCTTTCTCCTCTACTCTTCTCCCTCTACGCAAATGACTGTGTCTCAGGAGACCCGTCTGTTAAACTCCTGAAGTTTGCAGATGACACAACCATCATTGGCCTTATCCGGGATCGTGATGAGTCTGCATATAGGAGGGTTTCTGTGCAACGTCATCACAGAGAGGCATGCGCAACTAGGGGAAAGAAAGCAGCTACAGTGCAGAGATTTTAGCCAAGATAGAGCTCACATACAGCAGAGATGATGCGCAGTTGTTGTGCAATAAACTGCACGAACCACCAAAAGGATGGGTGGAAAATGTTCAACATTTTCATTGTTGAACCACTTTGGTAGCTCTCAAAAGATTCTGCATCTCATAATCTTTTGAGAGCTACCAAAGCAGTTTTGCCCCCTGACTGTGCATGCACCCAGTAATGTTTGTAAACAGGAAACCCGTCTGTAGATGGGAGGTTGAACAGATGGCCCTCTGGTGCAGCCATAACAACCTGGAGCTGAGCATGCTCAAAACTTTGGAGATGACTGTGGACTTCAGGAGGAGCCTCCCAATGCTACCCCCCCCCCACTGTACTCAACAGCACGGTGTCTGCGGTGAAAACCTACAAATTTCCACATTCTCCCAGGACCTAAGGTGGGCTTCCAATGTAGACACAATCATCAGAAAGGCCCAGCAGAGGATGTACTTTTTCTGCCAGCTCAGGAAGTTCAACCTGCCTCAGGAACTGCTGATTCAGTTCTACACTGCAATAATCCAGTCTGTCTTCTGCACATCTATCACTTTCTGCTTTGGATAAGCCACCAAACAGGACAGGGACAGACTACAATGAACAGTTAGGTCTGCAGAGAAAATCATTGGTGCCAACCTGCCCTCCATTCAGGACTTTTTTACCCACAGACTCAGGAAATGGGCAGGCAACATCACTGCAGACCCATCACACCCTAGTCACAACCTTAATTAAAAAAAAATTTAATATTAATTAACCACGTTCCCCGTGATGTTAGGCAACAAAATAGACTGCTATGCTACCCAGACGCCCAGAAGACAACTTTTTAAGCAATCCGTATGGCTGAAGGGGTCAGCTGCTGGGTTAGTTAAATGCCTTTTCAAAGTTCTTTAGGGACTGAATTAAATTATGTATCAAAGTGCTCCCATAAAGGTTCAGCAGCTAACAGTGTGAACCATCTGAATGTCACCCCGGCTGACCCCAGGAGCAATACAAATAGTAATATTCTCCTGTTGAGCAAACTTTAGCAGAGGATTAATTCCAAAGCAGATAAACTAATCTCCGTGATGTGGACAGCCAAGAGTGTGACCGCGTACCGGTTTCCAAAACCTTTACCGTTCACCTCAGTTCCTTAATGAGTTCCCATTCTTCAGTTATCATCTTCCCACTGCATTTTTTTCTCTCCTGGTTTTCCGGACTACATTTTTCTCTTGGAAGAGAAAGAACACTCAGTCATAAATTAGGCCTACGTTATGATTCATGTGTTTTACATTAGTCATCCGCAGTGCCTTTTGCTCTCTCCTCCCAAAGGCACATCATCTTCAAGATAGCAGTGTGAGTGGCGTGCTGCTGCCTTTGATGATAAGACGCCATTGAGTCGGTTGAAAGCTCATCCCTTTCAGCAGGTTGCACTGTTACTAAGGGTAAACATTATTCCAGGGGGCCTTTAACCACTTTTATGAGGCAAAACATTTGAATGCCATCAGCTTTCAAATGTCCATCGCACATTTTGTGGTAAGATGTAAACCTACCATAATTATAATAATAACTTTGTTTCTGCAGCACTTTTCAAATCAAAAAAGTGCTGTACATACATAAAATAATAGAAGACATGGGGGGGAAATGACGACGTGCCTTTTAGCAAAGCAATAATTACAGGAGCAATTACAAATATGAATATACAAACAAAACGAATAAAACAGCCAAACAAAATTAGATAAATTAGCAAAAACAAAAACAAAAAAGCATTAGAATCAGTAATTAAAAGCAGCTTTATACAGGTGTGTTTTGAGGAGGGACTTAAAATAGGGCACCGGGGCGTCCGGGTGGTGTAGCAGTCTATTTCGTTGCCTACCAACACGGGGATCGCCGGTTTGAATCCCTGTGTTACCTCCGGCTTGGTCGGGCGTCCCTACAGACACAATTGGCCGTGTCTGTGGGTGGGAAGCCGGATGTGGGTATGTGTCCCGGTCGCTGGTTGGTCGGGGTGCCGTTCAAGGGGGGAGGGGGAACTGGGGGGAATAGTGTGATTCCCCCCATGCACTACGTCCCCCTGGTGAAACTCCTCACTGTCAGGTGAAAAGAAGCAGCTGGTGACTCATGTGGTAGTCTAGAGCCCTCCCTGGATCAGCAGAGGGGGTGGAGCAGAGAACAGGATGGCTTGGAAGAGTGGGGTAGTTGTCCAAGTACAATTGGGGAGAAAAGGGGGGGGGGGGCACCGATTCAGAACGCCTGATCTCCTCAGGCAGGGCTTTCCAACGTCTGGGGGCTGTAACAGCCCAGTTGCCTTTAGTTTTTAGCCGTGGCTTTGGAATGGATGGATAACAGAGTTTTGTCTGAGGATCTCAGCCAGCGTGTTTGGTCATACGGGAAGAGCAGCTCAGAGATACAAGGAGGTGCCAAGCCAGACAGGGCCTTAAAAATGATTAAGAGAGTTTAAATCCCATTCTACAAGACACACGTAGCTAGTGTAAAGAAGCTAAAATGGGTGTAATGTGGTTGCATTTTTTGGATCCAGTTACAAGCCGAGCTGCGTCATTTTCCATGAGTTGAAGGCAACGGAGAGAATTCTGGGAGAGACGTGTACAGGGAGTTGCGGTAGTTGAGGTGTGGTGAGATAAACGCGTGAGCAACCATGTCATCTTCCGAGCCAGAGTTGTGAGAAGCGTCAACATCGCCTCTTTTTGTGCATCTCTGTATGCTTGATGGGCTGGAGGGGAGCGGGGGTGGTGGTGGTGGGGGCGGGGGTTGAAAAGTAAAAGCAGTTTTATCTATGTTAATTATGTCTGTTAATTAGAAGTCAGCTCTTTTCATTACCGATTAGTCGCACCCTCTGAATTTTTCCCGTTGTGTGTGGAAATGCATGCAGGAATTCAGCAGTGAACAAAGAGAGGAAGGGGCATCCTATGTGGGCCCTCCAGCGGGCTTGTTTCAGCACCGAAATGATTAACACGCTACAACACAAAATATTCACCATCAGCGCTCGTCCTACTTGCTGTTCTCACCTTGTGGCAGGAAGAGGCCAGCAATCAGCAAAACGCCGTTTCAGGCCGCGCCGGCTTATGCGTTTGATGTAACATCTGCCATCTGAGGTTCAGCCCGGAGGCGTTTCACCTTCCGAGACAAGGATGTCGAGGAGGCTTAAATGGGAATCCCTTCACAGGGCCAAACCCACTTCTTTCCACTTCCTGACAAATGTTTGACCCCCCCCCCTCCCCGCTTATCATACACTGCACTTACAAAACCATTTGGTGACTGGGTGTCCCCTGTGGGACCGTGTTCTCGTCATGCCAAGAGAGAAATGATTCAGCGTGGGGTGAAGGTGAACTCCGTGAGTCCATTTTGGTTTTTTTGCATTTTCTTCATCACATATAAAGGGATGAGAGTAGACCCAAAATTTATCCATCCATTCCAGGAAAAATCCACAACACACGACAAAGCTCCTATAACCCTTAGGTGTTTCCTTTTTTCTGGCAGTTACCAGTAAAATTTACTCTCATCCACAGAATGTTAATGAGGTAAATCCTTGGAGGTAGTGGTGTAGAAAGGACATTCCTCTTTTTATTTATTTAAGTTGTAAAGGCTAATCCTCGGTCATATGTGTTGATATTTTTACATCCATGGCACGTTGTGCGTCTTGGGAGAGAGATCCTCCTCTGTTGCTCTCCCTGAGGTTTCTTCCTGTTTTTTTCTCCATGTTAAAGGGTTTTTAGGGAGTTGTTCCTTATCTGATGAGAGGGTCTAAGGATAGGATGTTGTGTTGCTGTGAAGCCCACAGAGGCACATTTGTAATTTGTGATATTGGGCTGTACAAATAAAATTGAAGTGATGATAGATAGATAGATAGATAGATAGATAGATAGATAGATAGATAGATAGATAGATAGATAGATTGTCCTCACTGAGGAAAATATTTATTTAATTAATTTATTTATTGGACCCCCCCCCCCTTTCCCCCCAATTGTATCCGGCCAATTACCCCACTCTTCTGAGCCGTCCCGGTCTCTGCTCCACCCCCTCTGCTGATCCGGGGAGGGCTGCAGACTAATTACAGAGTTGTGACCAAGTCACTGTTATGCAAGTCATAAGTAAGTCTCAAGTCTTAACCTTCGAGTCTCAAGTCAAGTCCCAAGTCATGAAGGGCAAGTCTCAAGTCAAGTCCCAAGTCACCGAGCTCAGGTCAAGTCAAGTCACAAGTCCCTAATTTCAGGTGTCAAGTCATCAAGTCTCAAATGTAGGGTGTTTTATACCAATTTAACACATTTTTTAAAATTCAGGTAATGTTAAATTGTTTCATTATAATAGTACATAAATAAACCACAGATAATGTTAGAAATAATTGTTATTTTATTGTGTTCAAATTTGGACAATAGTTGGATTTTGTTTTACATTTAAGAAATAATAAAAGGCACACTCTAAATCACAAATGAGCGCACAACTCTTAATAACAATACAAAACATATTGATCATTCCAATACACAATAAACAAACACTCTCTCTGCTTGTCTAGTTCGACCTACAATTCATTGCACTTGCAAAATATCAGGTTGGCTAGGACTTTATCGCCTCCCTCCAAAGCCACTCCTCCAAAACACGCAAACACGCACTGCCTGACTAGCCTACTGCTGGAGGGAGCTAGGTTAACAGGCAGGTAGGCCATCCAATCATTTTAACCGGACACATTAAAATAATTGGATGGGTTTATAACGGTCCTGCGACTTCCACAGATTACTCTTTTTATTTTTTTAAATTTAGTGTCAGAGCATTTTATTTATTGATTGCTGTTGGGATGTAAAGAGAATTGCAAAAAATTTAACAAAAAGTGCTTCTGAAAAAAATCACCTTCCCTACCTTTAATTATTTGACTCCCTAGACTGGTGGAATCAGGGGTGCTGTTGGAGTAATTCAATAAATACATGGGCTGTGTGTGACGAAAGGCGCACCCTACTTATGTACGCTTATTAAGTACCGATGTACGTGACGATGTGTACTTAATAAGCGTACATTAAAATATATAGGGGTGCGTTTTTGGTCACAGCCATGGAGGTTTTAGAACCACTGGACTAGACACAAGGGAGTATTTCACAAAGTTGGCTAACTGAGTGTGATGCCTGACATCTGCGCAAAGTAAACCCTGGAAACCCTTTCAGATCTGGAACATGGATTGGAGTAAAAAGAGCTGTTCCGGGGTTCACTCTGTGCAGAAGTGAGGCTTGCCTAGTTAGCCAGCTTTGTGGAATAACCTACTACCCCATGGCTCTAATCTGAGCCTATGCTTAGTAGGCTATGCTTCATATTGGGTGCAGTGCACTGTGTGTCATGCTCTGAGCATTATTTCAATTGCCATTGTGCCATACAAAAAGTGTTGTAATATAGGAAATTATAGGTATTAATTTTGGTTTCATGAAACAAGTAAATGTATTTATAAATGTTTATAATTCAATGGAGAAAAAGCTTTCCAAAGACAGTATATAACTAGATTAATTTGAATCATGGAGATACTTTAATATTCTTTATTTATTTGTTTACTTGACAGGGACAATGCACAATAAATACATTGCAGCAGAATTAGCTATAAGCTAATTTGCATCTCTAGTCCCTCGGCAGGAGTCGTCGGTAGCACATAATTCGGAGCATCGAGTCTAAATGCTCAATTAAAAACACTGTAAACATAATCACGACTGAATACCACTAGTTCAGTGCCCGTTCGGAATGGGCTGATTTTCTCAAGAACCACATTATGTTACGCATATTTAAAACTATATCATATTGAATTATAGTATGATACGTGAAACCATGCACTGAAACAGAGTTTGATAGGCTAATTATCAGGGGGCAGCAGGGGGCATGCTAACTCATTCCGGTGACCGCTACATCGGCCAGACATGGATGGTTGGCCCACTGGGCCAGCAGAACTGAGTACTCGCTGCTAGGTGTTCTGAAACAGAACAGTACGTTCCGTTGTATTGCTGAGATGAGATTGGGACGATGTTCGGGCGATACAGCCCGACTGGCGTATTGCTAACGGGCAGATTGGGTCTGTGTGTGTGTCTGACCACTCACACGCTACTGTACCTGTAGCCTAGCTAGCTAGCTAGCTAGCTAACTTACTTCTCTTTGTGGCTTTTCAGATGACGCATAACGTTTGACGTTGTTGAAATCCCATCTGATAATTTCGCTGCACATGTTTTACAAACAGCAGTCCTTTTCTTCCCAGCAACTTCCAGGTTCTTCTAGCCGCAAATCATTATTTCTGGAATCGTTCCAGCAGCAGCTGCGCTTGCCATGATGCAGACTCTCCGCGCTCATGTTGAGTAGAGGTGACGTTAGTTTTTGAGTAGCATGAAGGTACCTCCAATTAGATTTGAGTATTTTTGTTTTCCGGCCCATCTAAACGTTTGATTGGCCCTACGCGATGCCGGTGCGTAGGTAATTGTGTGCGCGCTGGAAATGAAGAATGATTACAAAATAAAATAAATAAAATACGAGAGAGGTGCCTCCCGCATAAACCTTGAGAAAACACTCAAACAATTCTCTCGGGTCATCCAGCTCAAGTCCAAGTCCAAGTCATAGATGTCAAGTCTCAAGTCAAGTCTCAAGTAATTTTCATTTTGGCAAGTCAAGTCGCAAGTCATCAAATTTGTGACTCGAGTCGCACTCGAGTCCAAGTCATGTGACTCGAGTCCACAACTCTGCTACCACATGCCTCCTCCCATACATGTGGAGTCACCAGCCGCTTCTTTTCACCTGACAGTGAGGAGTTTCACCAGGGGGACGTAGCGCGTGGGGGGATCACACTATTCCCCCCAGTTCCCCCTCCCCCCTTGAACGGCACCCCGACCAGCCAGAAGAGGCGCTAGTGCAGCGACCAGGACACATACCCACATCCGGCTTCCCACCCACAGACACGGCCAATTGTGTCTGTAGGGACGCCCGATCAAGCTGGAGGTAACATGGGGATTCAAACTGGCGATTCCCATGTTGGTAGGCAACGGAATAGACCACTATGCCACCCAGACGTCCAGTGAGGAAATTCTTTTCCACAGTGGGTGCAGACATAGCACAAAGAAGTAAGACACAGGATTTACAGGGACACTGAATTATCGGGGGTCACGCAACAACAGAGATTTTTTCGTTTTATATGATTTAAAAAGAAATCCTTTACTTTCAGAACTCATTAGTAGATTATTTTGTATTCATGGGAGCGTTAAACAAACTCACCAACGTGACCCTCCTGAAGTTAAAATGCAATATTTCCAGGCCAGCATTAATTATGCCCACGTGTATATGCCTAAATATTTCAAAATGGACTGATAGGTAGTATGATTTATGCTGCAAAGCCTTATCAATACCATACCACATACCTTACCACATGACGTCTTTCATATTGCTTTTCATAACACTACAATAGCATCACAAAGTGCATGCAGGCTTTCTCTGAGCAAGGCCTTTCACAGAAATCTAGAACTTTCAGACTGCCAAAGTTATTAGGCTGGACATGAATTATGGCATTATTCATATCCATGTCTTGCTGCTTCAGCACTTCTTTTGAAAGTGAAGCTAGGTTGTGCAGTGGGCCTTATCCCCAGCCAATGGCGGCGCAGAAGAATTGGCTTATATTTCATTACTTCATAGAGGTTGGTGGCCACTCGCTATGCTGATGACTCATGGTGAAAATGGATGAATCAAACATTTGCCTGTGGACAGTGAGCAAGGTGTGTGAATGAGTGTGTGTCAAATCCATATGCATGTCTCATACACTGGCATTTGTAAAGTATGCATGAGTTTGTGTGTGTGTGTGTGTGTGTGTGAGAGAGAGAGAGAGAGAGAGAGAGAGAGAGAGAGAGAGAGAGAGAGAGAGAGAGAGAGAGAGAGAGAGAGAGAGAGAGAGAGAGAGAGAGAGAGAGAGAGAGAGAGAGATGAACCCATGTATAAATGAGCAACCCGGCTTGTGTGTTGCGAGTGCCTGTGTGTGTCTACAGCTCCCACACCTATGTGTACATTTCTCTTTGAACAAGGCCCATCTCGATTCTCCACATGTTGGTGGGGCATCGAGCCAGAGGAGCAGAAGAGGGCTCTGCCCTGCTTTTTATAAGGTAGGGGAGGGGAGGACAGAGAGAGGGCTGGCAGAGGTGGAGTGTGAGGGCGACTGGAGAGATGAGCAGAGGCTGAGAAAAATGAGAGAGGATGGCACAGATGATCGGGGGTGTACTGAAGAACAGGGGGAGCAGAGGGCTGGTAGCAAAAGAATTAATTTGAGAAAGGAAGGCAGGGAGTCAGGAAGGCAGGGAGTCAGGAAGGCAGGGAGTCAGGAAGGCAGGGAGTCAGGAAGGCAGGGAGTCAGGAAGGCAGGGAGTCAGCGAAATAAAGAGTGACACTTGGATCAACTCACACAGACTACACGAGAGTAGTTCTGATATGATGGAAGTAGATTGGGATGGCGGGAGCTGGAATATGGGAATAGAGAGTAATGGGAGGAGGAAGGAGGGGCATAGTTATAAATGTCAGAAAGCAGGACAGTAGCTAAGTTGTTAACATCTGAAATGCCAGTGTGGTTGCATGCAGTAGCAAATACACAAATCGACACAGCACATTGCAAAGGCTCCTTCACGTGCAAGAGCCAATGAACCCAAATATATTGTTGTCTTGTAGTCCACATGCCCACTTTAGCGACAGGCATGGGTGCAAGTCCATGAATACTGGGATGGCATCCAGCGCTTTACCTGTGCCCCTGTCCACAGGGTTAGTGGTTGTGTCAGGAAGGGCATCCGACATAAAATTTTGCCAAATTAGTATGCAGATTTACAAGACTATACCGGATCGGTCAAGGCCTGGGATGATAACAGCTGCCATTGGTGCTGTGCCCTCACAGGGTACCGATGGAAACTATAAAATCCACTGTGGCGACCCCTGAGAAACAGGGAATAAGCTGAAAGAAGAAGAAGAAGTCCATATGCCCACTGCGTCAGTCATATTATGTAGATTACAAATACATACATAATTACAGCATGCATGCGAGCTAGCATTATAGTAAAGACCACCCAAGGTGAGACCAAGTCCAGACCAAGTCTGTAGGTCGGCGAGTCTGAGTCAAGTCCGGGGCCAAAGTTTATCAGGTTTGAGTCAAGTCCAAGAAGAGAGTGCAGGCAGGGGGGAGTGGGTGGAGAAGAGTGTCAGGAGTGATGTGTGACAGAAGGGTACCAGCAAGAGTTAAAGGGAAGGTTTACAAGATGGTAGTGAGACCAGCTATGCTGTATGGTTTGGAGACAGTGGCACTGATGAAAAGACAGGAGGTGGAGCTGGAGGTGGCAGAGATGAAGATGATAAGATTTTCACTGGGACTGATGAAGAAGGACAGGATTAGGAAGGAGTATATTAGAGGGTATATTCATCCTCGGAGTATATTCATTCGAGGATACTAGACCTGATGATGATGATGATGATATTAAAGGGACTGCTCAGGTTGGACGGTTTGGAGACAAAGCAAGAGAGACAAGATTGAGATGGTGTGGACATGTGTGGAGGAGAGATGCTGGGTATACTGGGAGAAGGCTGCTGAATATGGAGCTGCCAGGGAAGAGGAGAAGAGGAAGGCCAAAGAGGAGGTTTATGGATGTGGTGAGGGAGGACATGCAGGTGGCTGGTGTGATAGAGGAAGATGCAGAGGACAGGAAGAGATGGAAACGGATGATCCGCTATGGTGACCCCTAACAGGGTGGTGCATCCAACTGGAGACCAATCGGGCCCGAACCTGTGTAAAGACTAACACTAGCACAGTGCAAGTCCAGTTAAACACTATGACTATAACTGTAGAAATTTCACTACACTGTAATCTTTACTTTTTTCCCCCTTTGCCAATAAAGAAAGGTTTCAGATTCCTATCTGCCAACGTGTCAGACAAAAATAAATGATAATAAAAAGAAACGAATAACGCTCTACTGCACATTGTTGCGCTGAAGCAACAGAAAACCTCTGAGAAGCCCAGACCGTCCTACATATTTTTATCAAATCAGAATGCATGACGACATGTCTGTGAACCATCCATTGAGCTAAGGGAGAGAATATGATGTATCTAGAGTAGACGGGACATCCTTTGAGCAAGTGGTGCTCCATGGGCATACAATCTGGGTAGAGAGCAAGATAAATCTCGTTTTTTATCATATTTATACAAGGATATCTTGGCAACAAAAAAATATGTGCATGTCTATGTAAGTATATATATATATATATATATATATATATATATATATATATATATATACGTTAACGGTCCAGGGAGCATATTTCACAGGTTTTAGACATGCTTTTCATGTTTAAATGTTGAAAAAAATGTGCGAATTTTCTTTTCGTTGTCTGAGGGCAGTTGTGCAGTTAGGCCTTTTTTTTGGGGCAAACTCACACTCACTATAAGACATGTATTTTGGAATTAAAGCTATGGCTTTGTTCTATGTTTTGCCAATATATCAACCAATATTCACTGGCAGTGCACACAAACACTTGTTTCTTGTTCCCCCCAATTGTACCCGGCCAATTACCCTATTTTTCTGAGCCGTCCCGGTCTCTGCTCCACCCCCTCTGCCAGTCCGGGGAGGGCTGCAGACTACCACATGCCTCCTCCCATACATGTGGAGTCACCAGCCGCTTCTTTTCACCTGACAGTGAGGAGTTTCACCAGGGGGACGTAGCCCGTGGGAGGATCACGCTATCCCCCCAGTTCCCCCTCCCCCCTTGAACAGGCACCCAGACTGACCAGAAGAGGCGCTAGTGCAGCGACCAGGACACACATCCACATCTGGCTTCCCTCCCGCAGACACGGCCAATTGTGTCTGTAGGGACGCCCGACCAAGCCGGAGGTAACACAGGGATTCGAACTGGCGATTCCCATGTTGGTAGGCAACGGAATAGACCGCTACACTACCCCGACGGCCCACACAAACACTTTTTTTATGGGTGAAAGGAGCCTTATAGGGCAGTTAGGGAGATGCCATTGGATAGTGAGGACAGTGAGCTTGAAGGCTGTGAGGAAGAATGGATCCAAAAATCAGGTTTGAGAAACAGCAACACATTTACATTGTAAGAATTACTATTCGGGGAAAGAATTTAATCCAGAGAGACTGATACACTACGTGACCAAAAGTATGCGGGCACCCCTTCTAATTAGTGGTTCCAGCTATTTCAGCCTCATCCATTGCTAACAGGTTCATAAAATCAAGCATACAGCCATGAAATCTCCACAGACAAACATTGGCGGGAGAATGGCTTGTACTGGAGAGATCAGTGACTGTCCGTCGGGAGCTTCATGAAATGGGTTTCCATGGCCGAGCAGCCACACACAAGCTTAAGCTCACCATACGTAATGCCAAGTGTCGACTAGAGTGGTGACAAGCAAACCACCATCAGAGTCGGTCGGGAGCAGTGGAAACGTGTTCTCTGGAGTGATGAATCATGCTTCACTATCTGGCAGTCTGAATCTTTGTTTGGCGGATGCCAGGAGAATGCTACCCTCCTGAATGCATAGTGCCAACTGTAATGTTTGGTGGAGGAGGAATAATGGTCTGCAGCCTATTTTTCATGATTTGGGCTAGGCCTCTTAGTTCCACAGAAGGGAAATCTTAATGCCACAGCGTACAGTGACATTGTGGAGAATTGTGTGCTTCTAACGTCGTGGCAATGACAATCCCTCCATGCTCAAAGCGGGGTCCAAAAAGACATGGTTTACTGAGTTTGGTGTGGAAGAGCTTCTCTGGCCTGCACACAGCCCTGACCTCAACCTCATCCAACACATTTGGGATGAATTGGAATGCTGACTGTGAGCCACTAAGGCTCTTGTGGCTTAACTGGAGCAAATCCCCACAGCCATGTTTCAAAATCTGGTGGAAAGCCTTTCCAGAAGGGTGGAGGCTGTTATAGCTGCAAAGGGGGGGCCAACTCCATATTAATGCCCATGGTTTTAGAATGAGATGTTCATCAAGCACGTATGGGTTTGATGTTCATGCGTCCACATACTTTAGGCCATGTAGTGTCTGTTAGACAGCAAGAATCAACTTTGAGAGCATATGGTGGGAGTGAGTAACAGGAGTGCACAAGAAAAGTGTATTCAAGCAATATATATATATATATATATATATACACACACACACACACACACACACACACCCTTTTTCTCACCAATTGTACTTGGCCAAATACCTCACTCTTCCAAGCCATCCCGGTCTCTGCTCCACCCCCTCTGCCGATCTAGGGAGGGCTGCAGACTGCCACATGCCTCCTCCCATACATGTGGAGTTGCCACCTGCTTCTTTTCACCTGACTGAGGAGTTTCGCCAGGGGGACGTAGCACGTGGGAGGATCACGGTATTCCTGCCAGTTCCCCCTCCCCCTGAAACAGGTTCCCCGACCAACCAGAGGAGGCGCTAGTGCAGCAACCAGGACACATACCCACATCCGGCTTCCCACCTGCAGTCACAGCCAGTTGTGTCTGCAGGGACGCTGACCAAGCCGGAGGTAACACGGGGATTTGAACCGCCGACCCCCGTGTTGTTAGGCAATGGAATAGACCACTACACTACCCGGATGCCCCAGCAATATGTTTTCAATTATCAATTTTGACTCCATGTAAAATGTTTTCTTTTAGAAGAACATTAGAAGGAAATCTTTAAAAAGGTGTGCCTCAACGTCCTCTGATGGTTGATTAAAATGTCAAAGGGTGAAATACTGATTTTATACCAAATTCTTGAAATTATTCCACAATAAATATGTTCTGAGAATAATTACTAAAAATTGTTTGTTGCTACTATAACCCACAAGATTTATGTTGAATAATGAACTGATTTTCCTTGGCATTTTGTTACCCTGGTGGCACTCTGTTGCCCTCAGTCAACAAAAGATATTTGGGGGGGGGGGGGGGTCAAAACCGCCAACCTTTGAAAAGTAGGATGAAGTGTTTATTTATTTATTTTTTTTAACAAAAAACCAAAATGTGTTCCGTGCAGGGCTAGGAATAGGATTAGAACGCATTTTACTGGGCTCAGGGGAAGTTTGATATTCATTTTTAAAAAAAATCTAATCTTTTACTGGACTGGTTATGAAAAAATTATCATGAGTCCACACTGTCTGAGTACGAGTCAAGTCCACGTCGCTATGCTGTGAAGTCCAAATGAGACCGAGACTTCAAAATGACTCGAGATTTCAATGTGACTCGAGATTTCAAAGTGACTCGAGACATCAAAATGACTCGAGGCATCAAAATGACTCGAGGCATCAAAATGACTCGAGGCATCAAAATGACTCGAGATTTCAGTGACTCGAGACAGAATGACTCGAGATTTCAAAATGGCTCAAGATTTCAGTGACTCAAGACAAAATGGCTTGAGATTTCAAAATGACTCGAGATTTCAGCGTGACTCAATATTTCAAAATGACTTGAGATTTCAAATTACTCGAGATTTCAAAATGACTCAAGACATCAAAATGACTCGAGATTTCAAAGTGACTCGAGACATCAAAATGACTCGAGATCTAACTTGAGACTGAGTCCATGCTCAATTACATCCCCAATGCAAGCCTCTGTTGGGGATAAATAAAAATAATAACCAGTATTGTAAGAGGCCTGGCCTCACAATTCAGTCAGTAAGTTCAGAATGTGTGAATTCAACAAGATATCCATTCGTCTGTTTCCACGGAGAGGTCAAGGGTGTGGCCAGAGATTAGTGTCATCAGAAAATGAATTTGCGTTGTAGGAATTTGAATTTAATTTGCAGAAACTGAATTTGAATTGTATAATTTTGAATTTGTTTTACCAAATGTTGAGTATTATGGCGTAGTATTTCAGAACGCGGTCAATGACCAACCATTCTACTAATGTAATAGCGAGTGAGTGTTTGGGTATTGAATAGATTACACGTCAGACGCACCGAGGACTCATACCAGGTGCATCAAATACTTGCAAAGCTCGAAAGTTCGATTCGTTTGATGTCCTGACGGGGATGTACAGATTCAAAAAACAGAATCAAACACCCCATCCATCCATCCATCATCCAAACTGCCTATCCTGCTCTCAGGGTGGCAGGGATGCTGGAGCCTATCCCCAGCAGTCATTGGGCGGCAGGCAGGGAGACACCCTGGACAGGCCGCCAGACCATCACAGGGCCCACACACACACACACACACACACACACACACACACACACACACACATATTCGCACCTAGGGACAATTTAGTACAGCCGATTCACCTACATGTCTTTCAGTGGCGCCGGCAGCCATAATCCTGTACACATCCTGCGTACATTTTTTTATGATTTTGTTCGTTTTGGGGTTTTTTTTTTACATTCTATCTTGAAAATAATATTGTGACAACAGCAGAATTGTGACAACAGCAGATCCTGTCTTTGGATTCTCTTTTATTGAATAATGTGCTTGAGATGCATTTTTGGCTGCGTCCACCCACTAACGTTACCCGAAGCCACTCACGCCGCTTGATGCAAATACATTTGAAGGCTGATGGTTGGTGTTAACGTCACTGGCTAATAGCGCACGGTGTGTATAGATCCCTGTACACACCCTGTGTACAGGATTACAGCTGCCGGCGCCACTGATGCCTTTGGACTGTGGGAGGAAACCGGAGCACCCGGAGGAAACCCACGCAGACACGGGGAGAACATGCAAAGTCCACACAGAGGACGACCCGGGACCACCCCCAAGGTTGGACTACCCCGGGGCTCGAACCCAGGACCTTCTTCCTGTGAGGCGACCGCGCTGAGCACTACGCCACTGTGCCCCCCACATACATGCAAATGAAAAACCTTGAACGCGCTTTAACAAAAACTGCTCTTTTGTCTATAGGCCTGCTATTCCAGAGCTGCATAGAACATGAAGTGGTAAACAGGCAGGGGGCAGAGACATACATACGTGCACTCACATTTGCTTGTTTATGATGCAGGCCACGCTAAAATATAGGGCAACCTCTTTTGCCCTCAGGGTTCAAAGAAACGGTACGTCATTAAAGGTGCAGTCATCAATATGAATGGCACAACACTCAATTATTTACTTTCATATATATTTGGTGTGAGTGTAAGAGAAAGTTTGCGTGTTGGTGTGTTTTTGTGCATTGGTGTATGGAGTTGTGCATGCTTGGCTGCATGCACATACAAATGGGTATGCCTCTGTGTCATCATGCATAGTATGCTAAATGTCTTTATTAATACACAGTCTTTCAATATTTGATTTCCAGGGTCTAGGCTTAAAGTGCAACCAAGAGGAAAGGAGTCAAGTAAATATTTGATCAAATCCAGGTATCACTCCGTTCTGTTCTCGCTGGCTTTTTTCTCCTCCGCATATCAGCATCCCTGCTTGTCTGTAGGCTGTAAAGTGCGTACAAGTGTGAGATCATGAAGAATGTCTTAAAAGTAAACCAAAAACGAGGTGCTTGTACACTACTACTATCCTAATGCAGTACCGGTTATGAAAAGCTGTTTTAGCTAGGCTTGCTGAGAAGCAATATGTAAAGGTGCATATGAGTAATTTACACACCAGTCAGCATTCGTCATCACAAATTACGTAGGTAAGTACTTGTGTACTATATGCAACCCCCTTCCCTCCTCCACTCAGAAACACACACACACACACACACACACTTGAGTTTGCTCTGTCAAGCATCGAGCTATTTTGTAGCATCTAGTCCTCGTGTTAATATTTCAATTTGTGCCCACTCGTTCAAACTACAAGGAAGCGCCACAAACTCTGTGGAAGTATTTCATGGCCATAAATAAAGCATGTGCTCAAAGCTCACTGCTGCCTCTTCCTCTCTGTCCCTCTTTGGCGCACACACACAGTTGGGCAAGGATTGTCTAAGAAAATTAAAGTAGCAGAGATGAGTCAGTGCAACAAATGCATTTTGACAAGCATTAACCTGTCATAACATCTATGTCTCTCTCTACAGTATTACCCTACAGTACTCTGCAGAAAACTTTACTCGCAGTCTAGCCACATTGCATAACATCATGAATATGTGATTGCAAAAAGGCTAAATACATTAGCAAACAAACTAGGCGCACATACGTAAACTAGCAAAAAACAAAACAAAAATGCAACCCCTTTGGGACAGTTGCAACGATAAGCATAGTTTAATCAACACCGCCACCAGGAAATCAGGAAAATGAAACATGTATTCTGTCATTAATTTAGTTATTACTGCGTGAGAACTTTACATATAAACAGAAAAAAATAATGATTGATTTTGAAGATGGTGGGACAGATTTGCCAAACCGTTAGGCTAGTGTTGAGATGTATTTAACACAATGTTTGTTCCATATCTATAGATAGATGCTAGAAAGTTTGTGAATCCTTTAGCATTTTCTGTATTGCTGCATATATTTGACGTGTGTTGTTATCAGATCGTCATCTAAAGCCCAAAACTAGATAAAGAGACCCCCATTAAATAAAAAAAAAAGCTTCATTTATTTATTTAGCAAAATTATTCAATATTAAATATCTTGCCTGGAAAAGGGATGTGAACCTTTGCCTTCAGTAACTGGTGGTAAAACCTTGTGCAGCAATAACTTCACAACCAAACATTTCCGGTAACGTTTGATCAGTCCTGCACATCAGCTCGGAGGAATTTTGGCCCATTCTGCCTCACAAAACTGCTTCAACTCAGTGATGTTGGTGGGCTTCCTTGCATGAACTGCTTTCTTCAGTTCCTTCTGCAACGTTTCGTTTGGATTAAGGTCTGGACTTTGACTTGGCCATTCCAAAACATTAAATTTCTTCTGCTTTAACCATTTATTTATACACTGACGTGTGTTTAGGATCGTTGTCTATCTGTATGACCCACTTTCTATTGAGCTTCAGTTCACAGACTGACATCTTGGCATTCTCCTGTAGGATTTGCTGGTACAGTCCTGAATCCATATTTCTGTCAATGATGGCAAGTCTTCCTGGTCCAGAGGCAGCAAAGCAGCCCCAAACCACGATACTGCCACCATCGTGCTTCACGGTTTGGATGAAGTTCCCAGTGTTTAGTTTTCGCCAAAAAAAAATCCCGAAAAGTTCTGTTTTGGTCAAAAAGTTCTATTTTGTTCTCATCCATCCACAGAACATTCTTCCAATAGCCTTCTCTATCATCCACATGGTCTTTAGCAATTTTCAGATGGGCAGCAGTGTTCTCCTTGGAGAGCAGTGGCTTCCTCCTTGCTGTCCTGCCATGCACACAGTACTTGTTCAGTGTTTGGCTGATGGTGAACCCATGAACACTGACCTTAACCAATATGCGAGAGGCCTGTAGATCCTTAGAGGTTACCCTGGGGTTCTTCGTGACCTCCCAGAATATCATACGCCTTGCTCTTGGTGTGATTTTTGTTGGACGACCACTCCTGGGGAGAGTAACAATTGTGTTGAATTTCTTACATTTGTACACCATGTCCCTGACAGTGGATTAGTGGAGCACAAACTCTTTAGAAATAGTTTTGTTTTTTTTTCCGGTCTGTTCCGTTGCCTACCAACACGGGGATCGACGGTTCAAATCCCCGTGTTACCTCCGGCTTGGTCGGGTGTCCCCTACAGACACAATTGGCCGTGTCTGCAGGAGGGAAGCCGGATGTGGGTATGTGTCCTGGTCGCTGCACTAGCGCCTCCTGTGGTTGGTCAGGGCGCCTGTTCGGAGGGGGGGGGGCAGGGGGGAATAGCGTGATCCTCCCACACGCTACATCCCCCTGGTGAAACTCCTCACTGTCAGGTGAAAAGAAGCGGCTGGTGACTCCACATGTATGGGAGGAGGCATGTGGTAGTCTGCAGCCCTCCCCAGATCAGCAGAGGGGGTGGAGCAGAGACCGGGGCAGCTCGGAAGAGTGGGGTAATTGGCCGGGTACAATTGGTGAGAAAAAGGGGGGAACACTTAATTAGTTAGAAGCACAATGCTTCTTGTGTTATTTGATGAATTTGGTTCCCTTTATCTAGTTTTGGGACTTAAATGAAGATCTGATCACATTTTCGGTCCCGTTTATGCAGAAATACAGTAAATTCTGTAGGGTTCACAAACTTTCTTGCGCCGCTGTAGATAGATTTGTGTTTGTGTGTGCATTTTTGGTGGTTTGGGATAGATTTTTGTGTGTCTTCAAACAAGTGCTTTGCTGTGTTTTTTTTTAGGGGGGGGGCTTTGTTTATTTATTCATTTATTTTTCTTCCATGTTGGCACTCAAGCAAATGAGCATGGGCATGTTTTCCGCTGACAGATGGAGCATTTGGAAACTTGGAGGCTTTCCTGTTGCTCTCTCAGTACAGATAACCGCCGGTATGTGTTTACCAAAAACAGCATTTGATGAAGTCCCATTGGATATGTTTCAGACGGTGCTGGCATCCAAAATTGGACCCTTTAATTTAACTTTGTCTCAGGCTGCAGAATTCTCAAGTCCTCCTCTTCTTTTCTCACTTTGATGATCCTTAGTACGGCTTCTGTTTCGCTAATTTTGTTGGCGTTTCATAAGGGTTCCATTAAAACGTGGCTGAGCTCAGTGAAGGGTATGGTGTAGCTGGGTTTCAGTAAGATGCAGTGTTGAACACCATTTGTCTGATCTACGGTATGACTCAGGCTCTGGAGTTCATGACGGGATGAAGTGGAGGAAGAGAAAAGCCAAGGGTCTTTTTTTCCTGAGAGCTGTGGAGACTCTTCTGCTCTTCCGCCCACACGTACATGTACATATTCATGTATAAACATGACTTCATTGCCCTACCTTCCTCCAGTCTTCTTAAGGACACAGCAGAGATATTTCTCATACAAATACATTATTATCTTCTCACCAAGCCAAAATACCTCCACTCACATACCCTTCCGAGAACACGCTCTTTCTTTTTCTCTTAATTCATCATACAAATACAAACACACACACACACACACACACACACACACACACACACACACACACACACACACACACACACACACACACACACACACACACACATACACACAAGCAGCAGCATTTATCAGCTACTGACTGGGGTGTCGACAGAAAGCAGCCAGCCCTGTTTCAATCAACTGATGTGTATCAGTGCCACTGAGACCCTATTCATCCCTATTATCAGTGATTACCACCAGTGGTGTGCTCTTCTTGCCAGAGATCCTTGTCTGGCTTGCTTCTTCTAGCAGGCTAAGAGTTATTTATCAGGGACTATGGAGACAAATACTAAAAGTTTTACCATTTGTGCTGGGGGCCACAGTCTGCAGACAGCACACCTGATAGTTAGCGGGGGTTTTCAAGAGGATGAGAGGGGTTTGGTAGTCCTGGTCATGGACGGTAGGTTAGTAAGGTTGTTACCCCAAACAGAGCAACTCAGGTAATCCTCCACGCTTCGTCTGTTGAAGAATACTTAAGCATCAAAGTTAACCCTTGCAGTTCCTACTTCAGAGAAACCCCATTTGCAACCCCCCCTTCTCAACCTGAGACTGAAAAGAGAGAATGGTCAGCATAGGTGGCACTATTAATAAATTTAATGTAAATCCTAAATTTATCTTTAATTGGCCAGAATTGAGTTTCTGTCCCAGCAGAGTAAATAAAGTCCCTGCCCCTCAAGAAGAGGCGCCTGAATGAGTCACGATTCAGCGCCAAAGATTCAAACAGCAGTAGGTCGGTTTGCAGAGCATTTCAAACAGGATAGAAATAATTTGTCTTTACACTCATCAAGGTAAGATTATTTGGTTTAAAACTGTTTTGTTTTTTTGCTTTTACTGTAATGTTTTGCAAATTTAGCTTCCCTAGCATCAGGTAGCAGAGCTACCTGTAGCTCTGTTGACAGCTGATGGTTGCTTATGGCATGAAACAGGCTTGTACTGTCCATTGAAGAATTTACTTGAATCAGTTGATTATTTTGCTCCTCATTTGTTGAGCACTTTCCCTACTGTTGAGTGTTTCATTTAACAAAGTTATATATTTTAAAACACATAAAACCTCCCTCTCACCCTCTTCCGGGTTGTGTGTGTCTTCCTCAAGCTCAGGTCCTCTACCAGAGGCCTGGGAGTTTGAGGGGTCTGCACAGTATCTTAGCTGTTCCTAGGACCGTACTCATCTGAACAGACCTCAGATGTTGTTCCTGGAATCTGCTGGAGCCACTCTCCCAGTTTGGGAGTCACAGCCCCTACTGCTGCTATTACCACTGGGACTACTGTGGATTTCACCTTCCACATCTGATCTAGTTCTTCCCTCAGCCCCTTGGTATTTCTCTAGCTAGCTTCTCGTGCTCTTTCTTGCTGATGTTGCCATCATTCAGGATTGCTACATTGATCACAACTAATGTCTTCTGGTCCTTGTCGACCACTACAATGTCTGGTTGGTTAGCCAGCACCTGCTCGTCAGTCTGGAACTTGAAGTCCCACAGGATCTTAGCTCTGCCCTTCCCAACCACCTTTAGCGATGTCTCTCATTTGGACTTGGAGACTTCCAGTCTGTATTCAGTACAGATATTCCTGTGATATACTACTACTACTACTACTTTCGGCTGCTCCCGTTAGGGGTCGCCACGGCGGATCATCCTTTCCATTTCTTCCTGTCTTCTGCATCTTCCTCTGTCACACCAGCCACCTGCATGTCTTCCCTCACCACATCCATAAACCTCCTCGTTAGCCTTCCTCTTCTCCTCTTCCCTGGCAGCTCCATATCCAGCATCCTTCTCCCAATATACCCAGCATCTCTCCTCCACACATGTCCAAGCCTTCTCACTCTTGCCTCTCTTGCTTTGTCTCCAAACCGTCCAACCTGAGCTGTCCCTCTAATATACTCGTTCCTAATCCTGTCCTTCTTCGTTACTCCCAGTGAAAATCTTAGCATCTTCATCTCTGCCACCTCCAGCTCCGCCTCCTGTCTTTTCATCAGTGCCACTTTCTCCAAACCATATAACATAGCTGGTCTCACAACCATCTTGTAAACTTTCCCTTTAACTCTTGCTGGTACCCTTCTGTCGCAAATCACTCCTGACACTCTTCTCCACCCACTCCACCCTGCTTGCACTCTCTTTTTCACCTCTCTACTGCACTCCCCGTTACTTTGGACAGTTGACCCCAAGTATTTAAACTCAAATGCCTTTGTCACCTCCACACCTTGCATCCTGACCATTCCACTGTCCTCCCTCTCATTCACGCATAGGTATTCCGTCTTGCTCCTACTGACTTTCATTCCTCTTCTCTCCAGTGCATACCTCCACCTCTCCAGGCTCTCCTCAACCTGCACCCTACTCTCGCTACAGATCACAATGTCATCCGCGAACATCATCGTCCATGGAGACTCCTGCCTGATCTCGTCCGTCAACCTGTCCATCACCATTGCAAACAAGAAAGGGCTCAGAGCCGATCCTTGATGTAATCCCACCTCTACCTTGAACCCATCTGTCATTCCAACCACACACCTCACCACTGTTACACCTCCCTCATACATATCCTGCACCACTCCTACATACTTCTCTGCAACCCCTGACTTCCTCATACAATACCACACCTCCTCTCTCGGCACCCTGTCATAAGCTTTCTCTAAATCTACAAAGACACAATGCAACTCCTTCTGGCCTTCTCTATACTTCTCCATCAACATTCTCAAAGCAAACATCGCATCTGTGGTGCTCTTTCGTGGCATGAAACCATACTGCTGCTCGCTGATCATCACCTCTCCTCTTAACCTAGCTTCTATTACTCTTTCCCATATCTTCATGCTGTGGCTGATCAACTTTATACCTCTGTAATTGTTACAGTTCTGCACATCGCCCTTGTTCTTGAAAATCGGTACCAGTATGCTTCTTCTCCACTCCTCAGGCATCCTCTCACTTTCCAGGATTGTGTTAAACAATCTAGTTAAAAACTCCACTGCCATCTCTCCTAAACATCTCCATGCCTCCACAGGTATGTCATCAGGACCAACTGCCTTTCCACTCTTCATCCTCTTCATAGCTGCCCTCACTTCCTCCTTGTTAATCCACTGAACTTCCTGATTCACTATCCCTACATCATCCAACCTTCTCTCTCTCTCATTTTCTTCATTCATCAGCCCCTCAAAGTATTCCTTCCATCTTCTTAGCACACTCTCCTCGCTTGTCAGCCCATTTCCATCTCTATCCTTGATCGCCTTAACTTGCTGCACATCCTTTGCAGCTTGGTCCCCCTGTCTAGCCAATCGGTACAAGTCCTTTTCTCCTTCCTTAGTGTCTAACCTGTCATACAACTCACCATACGCCTTTTCCTTTGCCTTTGCCACCTCTCTCTTTGCTTTACGCTGCATCTCCTTGTACTCCTGTCTACTTTCTTCATCTCTCTGACTATCCTACTTCTTCTTTGCCAACCTTTTCCTCTGTATAATTTGCTGTACTTCCTCACTCCACCACCAAGTCTCCTTGTCTTCCTTCCTCTGTCCTGATGACACACCAAGTACCTTCCTAGTTGTCTCCCTCACTATTTCTGCAGTGGTTGTCCAGCCATCTGGCAACTCTTCACTACCACCCAGTGCCTGTCTTAACTCCTGCCTAAACTCCACACAACAGTCTTCCTTCTTCAACTTCCACCATTTGATCTTCGGCTGTGTCTTCACTCGCTTCCTCTTCTTGGTCTCCAAAGTCATCCTACAGACCACCATCCGATGCTGCCTAGCTACGTTCTCCCCTGTCACCACCTTGCAGTCTCCAATCCCTTTTAGATGGCGCCTTCTACATAAGATATAGTCCACCTGTGTGCACTTTCCTCCACTCTTGTACGTCACCCTGTGTTCCTCCCTCTTTTTGAAATATGTATTCACCACAGCCATTTCCATCCTTTTCACAAAATCCACCACCATCTGTCCTTCCACATTTCTCTTCTTGTCTCCATACCTTCCCATCACCTCCTCATCACCTCTGTTCCCTTCACCAACATGTCCATTGAAGTCAACTCCAATCACCCCACTCTCCTCCAAGTCAGAAACTGGAGCAACATAAACCACATAATACGGGGCATTACCTTAGGCCTTTGTGTTTGTTTGTCTTTTGTTTGTCAGTGGCAGAGTCACAGTTCAAGTGAACTATGATATTACACCTATTACACCTATTACATCCTCTGTGTGGAGTTTGCATGTTCTCCCCGTGTCTGTGTGGGTTTCCGTCCAGGGTGTCTCCCCGCCTGCCGCCCAATGACTGCTGGGATAGGCTCCAGCATCCCTGCGACCCTGAGAGCAGGAAAAGCAGGTCGAATAATGGATGGATGGATGGATGTTTCCATTAAAATCTCAGGTCCTTTGTTGCTTAATTTCAGTATATTTAAACCCAGTTTAGAATTGTTGTGCAATGCAGTTGGACCAAACAGCTGTCACATAATATTTGTTATATCTGCCTTTCGACAAATGTGTGCCCATTTGGGCTACTATTTGCATGACCTTGGAGCGGTTTGCAGCTGAGTGTGAAATGGCCGGGATGAGTCAGCACCTCCAAGTCTGAGGCCATGGTTCTCTACCGGAAAATGGTGGATTGCTCCCTCCGGGTTGGGGATGAGTTGTTGCCTCACGTGAAGCAGTTCAAGTATCTCGGGGTCTTGTTCATGAGTGAGGGTAGGATGGAGCGGGAGATTGAAAGGGTGGATTGGTGCAGCATCAGCAGTAATGCTGATGTTGTATCAGACCGTTGTAGTGAAGAGGGAGCTGAGCCGGAAGGCAAAGCTCTCAATGTACCAGTCAGTCTTCGTTCCAACCCTCACCTATTTTAGGGAGTTGTTCCTTATCTGATGAGAGGGTCTAAGGACAGGATGTTGTGTTGCTGTTGAGCCCACTGCAGCTAATTTGTAATTTGTGATATTGGGCTATACAAATAAAATTGACTTGATTTGACTTGACCTATGGTCATGTGCTTCGGGTAGTGACCGAAAGGGTGAGATCGCGGATACAAGTGGCTGCATGACCTTCTTATCTACAAAATTGAAAAAACCCCTCAAACAAGTGTAAAACCTTTATAGCAATTTGTGGACATTTTGTCAAATTTTGTACTTTCCATTGAGCTATTGTAAGATCATGTCTGCCTCCCCACAAAGTGAGCCACAGAGCCGTGGTGTTCTCCCAGACTCAAGACTGCAAGATGGTATTAATTATGTCATATCCACTATCTGCCATTTTTGTTTACAAAGCCTAAAGGACAAACAAAAATTAATTTTACTTTTATTTTTGAATTGTTTTTCTACTGTGTGGACCTGTGTGTACGAGAGTCACTTTTTCTCCCCTCTGTCATCACCTTTAAATTGGAACTAGTGATAGCAGGGGTTAGATTGGGGTTTGTTAGGTGGCGTTCTTGATTGAGCAGGGTTGGCGTGCATGTGCATGCTTGATGGCAGCAGTGACGGTGGTGTTTAGTGCTGCTTTTTAAATAGCGTAATGACTTTTAGATTTGAGTATTCTTGACAAAACACAATTCTAAACCACAGTTCAATTTTCTATGTCATGATTCATAAAGTTTTATTTTTTGAGAGCACTCACCTTTATCTGACCAAGGTAAATTACAATAGCCTATCTCTCAGTTCTTTGAAAGAATGTATTCCCAGTGCTGCAGGTTTGACTCTTTAATTTGACTTACAGTTTGTGAAGTGTGTCAACATTCTCTGTTAGTAAACAGACCATCTCAACCCTGAATTCTGAATAACAACATACAAAATGCCAAAAACAATTCACTACTTAAGAATTGTGTTTTCCTCAAAGGATTACAGTGTTCACACCCACTAACAATGTTTCCCATTATTACAGCCACAATTATATTCACCCTATCTAAAATGTCACACAAACGATATTGTGTATAACCTTTTTTTCCATGTACATTTAGCAAGGATATTCTTCACCTTCTGGAAAAGTGGTTAAATTCATCCTGCAGAACGCTTCATAGGCTAATGCGAGTTACTAGGTCACAACATGCTGAGATATGCTCTTAGTTTATCAGATCCCAAATACATTGATGTGTTGAACCCTGTGTGATAAGATGCCATTTTCTACATGCCAAGTGGTCTGCAGACCTTCTGGTAAGTATCCACTTTTTCACATATTTTGTTGGGTTCCCGGACTCAAGAGGAGGGCCAACCATTTTGATGAACATGAGAGCTGATGTATTTTCAATTCTGAGTTGGGTGTGCAATGGTGTGACGTTATTCATTTCTGAAAAACCTCTTCCACACACTACACTGCTAACAGCAATTGTTTCCACTGCATGTTTGCGTTTCATCAGGGTGCCATGTACTGGCATATTTGGATTTTTCTTGAAATCCCTGTAGCTCTGTTTGACTCCAGAGATCCCTATCTTTAGCTGACTGCAAAGTTCGCTAACTTTCTCTTCACCATACAGTAATGGTAGTGGCCTTGGCCCTGTGCTTTGATCCAACACGTTCACGTTGTGGAAGTGATTCTCCCTCATTTGTGTGGATTCTCCCTCATTTGTGACCATCCTACTTGTCATGTTTGTGCATAATGCATCCCAGCTATGGGTTAAATCGTGCCAAGTCAGGTCAACCTTTGCTGCTACCATTTTGACTATATGGATGGTACTATCTGCATCTGTTTCTACTGCCTTGTAGATTTGCCTCTTTGGGCAAAGGCTAGGAGAAGGTAACTCTGAATTCAAATCCAAGAAGGCGCTGGCAGCAGAATGCTCGATGGTGTTTGCGGCAGAAGAGCCCAATAGGATCATGAGTCGTATCGGACCAATGGCACAAACATCAGATGGCATGCAGAGGAACCACTCTGTTGGTCAGTGGATGGCATCACTTGACAAGTAAGCTGTCACTGCGGGGCGACCTCTTATCTACTGAGCCCGTTGCATTATGGTGTAATGGGTTCTGAGGTCCAGAGAGACTGTTCGGTGGGGGCACGACACCGACTGTCTTAACTACTGTGCAAGGTGTGATGTGAGGAGGGCTCGATGGGAAAAGCACTTGCGAGGAGAGCTTGTAACAGACCAATTCAAACAACATTCATCTGTGACAAATGTGAACAACATTGTCCCTCAAATGCGGCCTGATGGCCCACAGGTGTGCTTGCCGAGCTTAAACTGCATCATAGTCATCATCATTTTCGATGGATTGCCGGAGAAGAATGCATCATGAAACTTGCCAGGATCAATAAACTTTTGTCTGTTGTCCATCTGTAAAGGAACAACATTAAAGGAACCTGTCTGAATGGCCTCGCATGAAGCTTTGTAGCCTGGACCACTATCTGAACTACTCTCTCTCATGGCAGATAATACATCTATCTGCCTTTTTGTTAAATTGATTGACTGTGAGACTTTGATATCTCTGGACTGCAAAGATTCAGATAAGTCTAAACTCCTCAAGACCATCCATCATAAGACCCAAGTTTTTCACAAAAACAACTCTGCTCAACTTTGCTGCGAGACCTTCATACATGCATCTCTCACTTGAAATTAATTCTACATCTTCACTGGCGGTGAAGTGCTTGTACAGTCTATAGGAGAAACAACCCACCTTATCCCCAAAAAACATCCAGTCCGTCTCAAGTGGACACCTACTTCAGAGGCTGCAGCATCAAGCTCCCTCAAGTTTTTTGGTGACTGGTTGTACAGACAATATAGCTTGTCTAAAAGACTAGTAAAGTGGTTGGTCTCTGTGCAACATGTCACTGCATCCCCAACAGGAAGCTGCAACCTATGGTTAAGGCAGTGCCAGTCTATGAGATCTGGAAATGTACTTTTCAGCTTTGAGTACACCCCCACCTTTTTGCCAAACATTACAGAGGCACCATCTGAACAGAATCCAAGCAGACAGTCTAAGAAAGACATCATCAAGGCCCTAGTTCAACAGATAGTTCAGCAGTCCATCAGTAATTCCTTCCCCGGTGGTATTCTTGAGCTCAGTAAGATGTAAGAGAAAGGTCAGTGATTCAGAGCCTTGAACTGATGTTCTGAGGTATACAATAAGGCAAGATGTTTTTCTTAGAGAGGTGCTTTCATCCACAATAACAGTGACCTTGGGTTGAGTAGATCTAATACTTGCCAGTAATGCCTGCCCTATTTCTGATATGAAATGTCCGATCACTGTACATGAGACATTTGTGTGAAATACACCACTTGAACTCTGTAGCTCTATTAGTGCAGTGATCATTATATGGTCTGGTATTTTTAGCAACATTATATGCTGTTCTTAAGATGTGGCAACAGGCATGGGCGCAAGTCCATGAATACTGGGATGGCATCCAGCGCTTTACCTGTGCCCCCGTCCATAGGGTTAGTGGTTGTGTCAGGAAGGGCATCCAGCCTAAAAGTTTGCCAAATCATTATGCGGATTGACAAGATCGCCATTGGTGCTGTGCCCTCACAGGGCACCGATGGAAACTATCAATTCCGCTGTGGCGACCCCTGGGACACGGGGAACAATCTAAAAGAAGAAGGAGAAGATATACTGTTCTTAAACATGCGGAGTGGAAGCTAGAAGCTTTTCTTGTGTTTTGTGAAAGCTTGATTCCAAACTTTTTTCATCCTATTTTTTGACTATTTCTTCTGCTATTCTATGGCTCTGTGAGACACTGTGTTCTTCTATTTTCTTTCTCTGCGATTTCATTTGCTTCTACCTGCTGTTGCCATATGGGCCAACTCAACAATTCTGCCACTCACCGGGGAATGAATATCTTAGTTTTGCTGTTCTCTGTACCCCAGGTGACACAGCATCTTTACATGTCTTACATCCAAGTTTTTTGGCATTAACTACAATAAATAGATTTTTTTTATAACGATTCAAATTGAGCATCACTCTGACAGTCTGGTATAGACCCACTGAACTGCTCTGCGGTCCTGCTCTGTCCTGCTCCGTTCTGCCCTGACTGACATTGTACTGCTCTTGGACCTAAGCTACCATTCTCCCCACAGGTCTACGCTACATACTTTATTTTAAACCCTAATGGTGGGGCGTCCTGGTAGTGTAGCGGTCTATTTCGTTGCCTACCAACACAGGGATCGCCGGTTCATATCCCCGTGTTACCTCCGGCTTGGTTGGGTGCCCCTACAGACACATTTGGCCGTATCTGCAGGTGGGAAGCTGGATGTGGGTATGTGTCATTGTTGCTGCACTAGCGCCTCCTCTGGTCGGCTGCGGCGCCTGTTCAGGGGGGAGGGGGAACTGGGGGGAATAGCGTGATCCTCCCACGCGCTACGTCCCCCTGGTGAAACTCCTCACTGTCAGGTGAAAAGAAGCGGCTGGTGACTCCACATGTATGGGAGGAGGCATGTGGTAGTCTGCAGCCCTCCTGGATCAGCAGAGGGGGTGGAGCAGAGACCGGGACGACTCGGAAGAGTGGGGTAATTGGCCGGGTACAATTAGGGAGAAAAAGGGGAAAAATCCACAAAAAAAAACCTGATGGTGAATTGAGCCCAAATATGTGCACGTGATTAAGTCCATGGCATCATAATCTCATCAAAATATTTGGTCAGAGTTCATGGCTTCGATGCTCCTACGTGATCTGGTACTTTTTACATCTGTTTGAATGAGAGTACGTGTGTGTGTGTGTGTGTGTGTGTGTGTGTGTGTGTGTGTGTGTGTGTGTGTGTTCTATGTCTTTGTGTACTAGGTGCAGCTTACAGGAAACAGGAACACTTTATTTGTCATTTCACTTCATGCACTTGTGTACATAAAATGAAACAAAATGTCGTTTCCCCCAGCCCACAGCAGTACAACACAAAGACAACAACACACCCCAAAACTTCAAGAACACACATACCCACACTCACACACACACACACACACACACACACACACACACACACACACACACACACACACACACACACACACACACACACACACAAATCACTGTCCAAGAGAACGAACGCCAGCCAGGATGACTGTCGGATCCGCCGGTCTGCATGGGCTAGCAGTTAGCTTAGCCCGCCCCGCTTCCGCGTCCTGTCAGCCCGCCCTCAGTGTTTCCTCCTCAGGCGCAGCTCCAGGCAGGGGCCGTGGTCCCCGGGCCCACCGGACGGAGCACACCAAGCTCTCCCAGCCGATCCAGCACCAGCTCTCCCAGACAGACACCCTCGACACACCTCCCCGCACTCCTCACGACGACACCAAAAATACCACAGTCACCGCCAGGTGAGGCCGCCGCCAGACCGCCCTCAGTGTTATCGGAACTGCCGGTCTGGCTAGCAGTTAGCTTACCCTGCCCCGCTCCCCCAGCCATCAAAACAAAGACAAAACTTAAGACGCAGGCGTGGACAAAGTCGCTGCATGGACGGCGCTGGGTGAGGCCGCTGCAAACGCCAACTCACGCAGACACCTTCCCACACCGGAAGTGAAAAATGATGACTGACTGAAGGCGCTTGTGTGGCGGTCTGGCTGGGCCTCTATATTTATATAATACGTGGCTCCTTCCCCTGCCCACGGTCTCTCTCACTTCCTGACATGAGACCCAGCTTCTCCGTTGGTTTTCCTGGGTTAGCCTTGTTGTCCTTTGTAAAGAAATGTCATCCTCTTTTGTGTCTAAACCGGCGTGGTGTTCCTCCTCATGTGTTGCGGCTTTTCGAGCCTGCCGTAACTCCGACTCTCGTTGGTCCTGTTAGCGGCGCGGAGGGACTCCGCTGTATCTCCAGGGTTTTACATTTTTGAGGATAGATATCAGGACATGGTTCTGCAAGCTAACACTAGCTTCTTTTAGTGCCATGGCTAATAAAATCTGACACATGCCTCACAGAGGACAGGGGTGGTGCGATTTGCTTCTCCTGGCCTGGTTCCACATTTGAAGGCGCGTCCTCCTTTTCTCCTGCATCCTTTCAAGTCCCAGCTCTTCTG
The DNA here is from genome assembly GCF_029633865.1 of Lampris incognitus. Taxonomy (NCBI): domain Eukaryota; kingdom Metazoa; phylum Chordata; class Actinopteri; order Lampriformes; family Lampridae; genus Lampris; species Lampris incognitus. The sequence continues at coordinate 58,623,753 of NC_079220.1, forward strand.
CAGCAGCTCACGTGGCTTGTTCGCTAATTGGTCCAGAATATCTTATTTTCCACTTTCACAGATTCTACAATATCACACCACACACCAGAGGGAATTAGTCGGTAAAGTCCTTCGTCCTCACCTGTTCTACCTTCCTTCCTTCCTTCCTTCCTTCCTTCCTTCCTTCCTTCCTTCCTTCCTTCCTTCCTTCCTTCCTTCCTTCCTTCCTTCCTTCCTTCCTCCCTCCCTCCCTCCCTCCCTCCCTCCCTTCCTTCCTTCCTTCCTTCCTTCCTTCCTTCCTTCCTTCCTTCCTTCCTTCCTCCCTCCCTCCCTCCCTCCCTCCCTCCCTCCCTCCCTCCCTTCCTTCCTTCCTTCCTCCCTCCCTCCCTCCCTCCCTCCCTCCCTCCCTCCCTTCCTTCCTTCCTTCCTTCCTTCCTTCCTTCCTTCCTTCCTTCCTTCCTTCCTTCCTTCCTCCCTCCCTCCCTTCCTTCCTCCCTGGCTTCTCAAAAAAGCTAACTGCTGTGTGTGTGTGTGTGTGTGTGTGTGTGTGTGTGTGTGTGTGTGTGTGTGTGCAGGGGTTGTGGTACAGAGAGGTATAGTAAAAGCTTATCTATTTGCATGATAACCGTGTGTGACATGGACCGAGGGCCCTCACGTGTAAATCTTGTTACTTCTGAAATTCAGGTGGTCATAAAGGACATGCTGGGAGAGAGGAGCGTGTGCTTGAGTTGTATTACACACACACACACACACACACACATGCACACACACACTCCCATAATGGCATACTACCAAACACTAGGTCACAAATCAACATGCAAAAGAAGACTTTATTGACTGGCTGCATTTCTTGCTCCTTCTTTCATAATCTTCTGCTTGTACATGCGAGGGCTTTTGGCCAGGCAGCCTGCACAGAGTGAAGACATGTTACCAGTCCAGCAGGAGCTGCTCTTGTTGTATACCCGTTGTTAAGTCAGCCAGAGCAGGCTGGCTGTTTATCCCTGCAGCAAACACTGCAGCACTTCAACTTCACACACACACACACACACACACACACACACACACGGATGAGCATACACGCGCGCGCGCACACACACACACACATATAGATCCATATATATATCCATATATATATATATATATATATATATCCATATATATATATATATATATATATATATGGATATTGCAGACACACAAAGTACTCCCACAGTTCTTTCCAACTCTCTAATGCACTTGGACTGCTCCCTCACTCTTCTGCTCTCTCTTTAATGTATTTCTCTTTTTTTCTTTTTTACTGTGGATCCCCGCTGGGTAGCTCCTAGCTGGGTAGCTCCTAGCTGGGTAGCTCCTAGCTGGGTAGCTCCTAGCTGTGTAGCTCCTAGCTGGGTAGCTCCTAGCTGTGTAGCTCCTAGCTGTGTAGCTAGGAGCAGTGGGCAGCCGCCGGGCAGCACCCAGGGACAAGCTCCCGTTCTTCTTTCCATTGCCTCGGTCGGGCGCACAGACAGGAGCACTACCCCTAGCATGCATGTCTTTTTGATGCTGGAGGAAACCCACCACAGACACGAGGAGAACATGCAAACTCCACACGGTGGACGACCTGGGATGACCCCCAACGTTGGACAACCCCAGGGTTTGAACCCAGGACCTTCTTGCTGTGAGGCAACGGCGGTAACCACTGGGCCACTGTGCCCCCCTTTTCTCCCCAATTGTACTGGGCCAATTACCCCACTCTTCCGAGTTGATGGATTACATGCCGCCACATTTCAAGATGTTTCTGCCAACTGTGAGTCACTCTTAACTGGTGGGTGTCCTAAGGTGACAAAAGCATCCACGGACCAACACACACACATGGTAGAGCAAGAGATGAAGGGTTGACATAAATAACACAAAGCCATAAAAAAATAGAGGATGTTGGCAGGATTTATGTAGCATCAACTTCCATCCATCTTTGACTATCACAAAGACAGGAAATAATGGCTGGCCTTGGGTCAAGCAGGTGTATACAGCAATCAGAAAGGCTGGACTGATGTGTGTTGTCTTCATCCTGCTTGATTTTGTGGTGTAGTGACCTGTATTTGAAATCAAGTCAGTTAGTGTTGTTTGCCACTCGTACAGACAATGACCCGTAATATCAAGAAATCCAGTATGAACAGCTGAAATGTTCTCGGTCATTAAACATTCTACACCTTCACAGAGACGCCTCAAACTCAGCAGAGGGGGGTATCATCTTCCTGTGCATGTCTTTGAGATGCCTCTAAAATGTAACTGGAGTCAACCTATGGCCAATTCAGTTGACGGGGAAGGCTTTCGGACAAAAAATACATGTCTGTCATGAGGCCCAATGGATGGCAGTGCATTTTAGAGCTGCAGCATTTTGTGAATTAAAAAAAAACACACAAATGTGAGGATGCATGGATTTGAATTAGGAGGAAAGTGAAAACTTCTGAAGTGATAGCAATCCACAGTAATAGTGTTGCCTCTTTCATTATGCAGACCGGCAGTTCCGATAACCTCAAGAGCGGTCTGGCGGCGGCCTCGCCTAGTGTTGACTGTGTTTTTGGTGTCGTCGTGTGGAGTGCGGGGAGGTGTGTCGGGAGTGTCTGGCTGGGAGAGCTGGTGCTGGATTGGCTGGGGGAGCTTGGTCTGCTGCATCCAGTAGGCCCAGGAACCACGGCCCTGACTGGATGTGTGGATGTGTGTTATCTTGTAGTTTGGATGTGTGTGTTCTTGTAGTTTGGATGTGTGTGCTCCTGTAGTTTGGATGTGTGTGTTCCTGTAGGTTGGATGTGTGTGTTCTTGTAGTTTGGATGTGTGTGTTCTTGTAGTTTGGATGTGTGTGTTCTTGTAGTTTGGATGTGTGTGTTCTTGTAGGTTGGATGTGTGTGTTCCTGTAGTTTGGATGTGTGTGTTCTTGTAGGTTGGATGTGTGTGTTCCTGAAGGTTGGATGTGTGTGTTCTTGTAGGTTGGATGTGTGTGTTCCTGTAGGTTGGATGTGTGTGTTCCTGTAGTTTGGATGTGTGTGTTCCTGTAGGTTGGATGTGTGTGTTCTTGTAGGTTGGATGTGTGTGTTATCTTGTAGTTTGGATGTGTGTGTTCCTGTAGGTTGGATGTGTGTGTTCCTGTAGGTTGGATGTGTGTGTTCCTGTAGGTTGAATGTGTGTGTTCTTGTAGGTTGGATGTGTGTGTTCCTGTAGGTTGGATGTGTGTGTTCCTGTAGGTTGGATGTGTGTGTTCTTGTAGGTTGGATGTGTGTCTTCCTGTAGGTTGGATGTGTGTGTTCCTGTAGGTTGGATGTGTGTGTTCCTGTAGGTTGGATGTGTGTGTTCTTGTAGGTTGGATGTGTGTGTTCCTGTAGGTTGGATGTGTGTGTTCCTGTAGGTTGGATGTGTGTGTTCTTGTAGGTTGGATGTGTGTGTGTTCTTGTAGTTTGGATGTGTGTGTTCCTGTAGGTTGGATGTGTGTGTTCTTGTAGGTTGGATGTGTGTGTGTTCTTGTAGTTTGGATGTGTGTGTTCCTGTAGGTTGGATGTGTGTGTTCTTGTAGGTTGGATGTGTGTGTTCTTGTAGGTTGGATGTGTGTGTTCCTGTAGGTTGGATGTGTGTGTTCTTGTAGGTTGGATGTGTGTGTTCCTGTAGTTTGGATGTGTGTGTTCCTGTAGGTTGGATGTGTGTGTTCCTGTAGGTTGGATGTGTGTGTTCCTGCAGGTTGGATGTGTGTGTTCCTGTAGGTTGGATGTGTGTGTTCTTGTAGGTTGGATGTGTGTGTTCTTGTAGGTTGGATGTGTGTGTTCCTGTAGGTTGGATGTGTGTGTTCCTGTAGGTTGGATGTGTGTGTTCCTGCAGGTTGGATGTGTGTGTTCCTGTAGGTTGGATGTGTGTGTTCCTGTAGGTTGGATGTGTGTGTTCCTGCAGGTTGGATGTGTGTGTTCCTGTAGGTTGGATGTGTGTGTTCCTGCAGGTTGGATGTGTGTGTTCCTGTAGGTTGGATGTGTGTGTTCCTGCAGGTTGGATGTGTGTGTTCCTGTAGGTTGGATGTGTGTGTTCCTGTAGGTTGGATGTGTGTGTTCCTGTAGGTTGGATGTGTGTGTTCTTGTAGGTTGGATGTGTGTGTTCTTGTAGGTTGGATGTGTGTGTTCCTGTAGGTTGGATGTGTGTGTTCCTGTAGGTTGGATGTGTGTGTTCCTGTAGGTTGGATGTGTGTGTTCCTGTAGGTTGGATGTGTGTGTTCCTGTAGGTTGGATGTGTGTGTTCCTGCAGGTTGGATGTGTGTGTTCCTGTAGGTTGGATGTGTGTGTTCTTGTAGGTTGGATGTGTGTGTTCTTGTAGGTTGGATGTGTGTGTTCTTGTAGGTTGGATGTGTGTTTGTGTCGTTGTGTTGCACTGCTGTGGGCTGGGAAAACGATGTTTGGCTTCGTTTCATGTGTGCAGGTGTGTGGAATGGAAGGACAGATGTTCCCCATTCCTGGGTCATTTGAAAGTGGGTTAAATCTGCAACTTCCTGGAGTTCTGCCAAATGTCGGGCGAGAGGGCTCCGGGTGGCGACCAAGATCCCTCCCCTCTGCCAGAAGTACAGGCGTTCCTCGGCTAGTGATGGGAGATTTGTCCCGAAGGGAAAACAGTCCCTGCAGTCAGTCAGTGCAGCGCTTGACAGATCTGGGCCGCGTGTCAGAAGCAAGCCAGGCCTGAGTAAGCCGTTTACAGGAGGCAAGGGAAGACCGGAAGCACGAGGTGAAGATGCCGCGGTCTGATGAAATCAACACTGAACTGCTCCGCTGGGGTGCAGAAACCGGGCACATCTCATCGCCCATTTACCACCATCCCTACAGTGAAGCCGGCCGGTGGCAGCGTCACGCTGTCGGGGTGCTCTTTTGCGGCAGCGACTGGGAAACTTGTAAAGGGCAAACTGAACGATGATCGTTGCAAAATACAGGCACATCCTGGAGGGGTCGCTGCCTCACAGGGCAAAAGACTCGCCAGTTTGGAAATTGAATTTGATTTCCCACAGGACAAGGAACTCACACATGAATCAGGAACACTCGGTCATTTCACCTCATGTACTTGCACACATGAAGTGAACCGAAATGCCGTTTCCCCAGTAACACACAGCCCACAGCACTGTAACACACACAGCCCACAGCAGTGTAACACACAGCCCACAGCACTGTAACCCACACAGCCCACAGCACTGTAACACACAGCCCACAGCACTGTAACACACACAGCCCACAGCACTGTAACACACACAGCCCACAGCACTGTAACACACACAGCCCACAGCACTGTAACACACAGCCCACAGCAGTGTAACACACAGCCCACAGCACTGTAACACACAGCCCACAGCACTGTAACACACAGCCCACAGCACTCTAACACACAGCCCACAGCACTGTAACACACACAGCCCACAGCACTGTAACACACAGCCCACAGCACTGTAACACACAGCCCACAGCACTGTAACACACAGCCCACAGCAGTGTAACACACACAGCCCACAGCACTGTAACACACAGCCCACAGCACTGTAACACACAGCCCACAGCAGTGTAACACACACAGCCCACAGCAGTGTAACACACAGCCCACAGCACTGTAACACACACAGCCCACAGCAGTGTAACACACAGCCCACAGCACTGTAACACACACAGCCCACAGCACTGTAACACACACAGCCCACAGCAGTGTAACACACAGCCCACAGCACTGTAACACACAGCCCACAGCACTGTAACACACAGCCCACAGCAGTGTAACACACACAGCCCACAGCACTGTAACACACACAGCCCACAGCACTGTAACACACAGCCCACAGCACTGTAACACACAGCCCACAGCAGTGTAACACACAGCCCACAGCACTGTAACACACACAGCCCACAGCACTGTAACACACAGCCCACAGCACTGTAACACACAGCCCACAGCACTGTAACACACACAGCCCACAGCAGTGTAACACACAGCCCACAGCACTGTAACACACACAGCCCACAGCACTGTAACACACAGCCCACAGCACTGTAACACACACAGCCCACAGCAGTGTAACACACAGCCCACAGCACTGTAACACACAGCCCACAGCACTGTAACACACACAGCCCACAGCACTGTAACACACACAGCCCACAGCACTGTAACACACAGCCCACAGCACTGTAACACACAGCCCACAGCACTGTAACACACACAGCCCACAGCACTGTAACACACACAGCCCACAGCAGTGTAACACACAGCCCACAGCACTGTAACACACACAGCCCACAGCACTGTAACACACACAGCCCACAGCACTGTAACACACAGCCCACAGCACTGTAACACACACAGCCCACAGCAGTGTAACACACAGCCCACAGCACTGTAACACACAGCCCACAGCACTGTAACACACACAGCCCACAGCACTGTAACACACACAGCCCACAGCACTGTAACACACAGCCCACAGCACTGTAACACACACAGCCCACAGCACTGTAACACACAGCACTGTAACACACAGCCCACAGCAGTGTAACACACACAGCCCACAGCACTGTAACACACAGCCCACAGCACTGTAACACACAGCCCACAGCACTGTAACACACAGCCCACAGCACTGTAACACACAGCCCACAGCACTGTAACACACACAGCCCACAGCACTGTAACACACACAGCCCACAGCAGTGTAACACACAGTCCACAGCACTGTAACACACAGTCCACAGCACTGTAACACACAGCCCACAGCACTGTAACACACAGCCCACAGCACTGTAACACACAGCCCACAGCACTGTAACACACAGCCCACAGCACTGTAACACACAGCCCACAGCAGTGTAACACACAGCCCACAGCACTGTAACACACACAGCCCACAGCACTGTAACCCACACAGCCCACAGCACTGTAACACACAGCCCACTGCAGTGTAACACACAGCCCACAGCACTGTAACCCACACAGCCCACAGCAGTGTAACACACAGCCCACAGCAGTGTAACACACAGCCCACAGCACTGTAACACACAGCCCACAGCACTGTAACACACAGCCCACAGCACTGTAACACACAGCCCACAGCACTCTAACACACACAGCCCACAGCACTGTAACACACAGCCCACAGCAGTGTAACACACAGCCCACAGCAGTGTAACACACAGCCCACAGCACTGTAACACACAGCCCACAGCACTGTAACACACAGCCCACAGCACTGTAACACACACAGCCCACAGCACTGTAACACACAGCCCACAGCAGTGTAACACACACAGCCCACAGCACTGTAACACACAGCCCACAGCAGTGTAACACACAGCCCACAGCAGTGTAACACACAGCTCACAGCACTGTAACACACTGCCCACAGCACTGTAACACACAGCCCACAGCAGTGTAACACACACAGCCCACAGCACTGTAACACACAGCCCACAGCAGTGTAACACACAGTCCACAGCACTGTAACACACAGCCCACAGCACTGTAACACACTGCCCACAGCACTGTAACACACAGCCCACAGCAGTGTAACACACAGCCCACAGCACTCTAACACACAGCCCACAGCACTGTAACACACAGCCCACAGCACTCTAACACACATCCCACAGCACTGTAACACACAGCCCACAGCACTCTAACACACATCCCACAGCACTCTAACACACAGCCCACAGCACTGTAACACACAGCCCACAGCACTGTAACACACAGCCCACAGCACTGTAACACACAGCCCACAGCACTGTAACACACAGCCCACAGCACTGTAACACACAGCCCACAGCACTGTAACACACAGCCCACAGCAGTGTAACACACACAGCCCACAGCACTGTAACACACAGCCCACAGCAGTGTAACACACAGCCCACAGCAGTGTAACACACAGCCCACAGCAGTGTAACACACAGCCCACAGCACTGTAACACACAGCCCACAGCACTGTAACACACAGCCCACAGCAGTGTAACACACAGTCCACAGCACTGTAACACACAGCCCACAGCACTGTAACACACTGCCCACAGCACTGTAACACACAGCCCACAGCAGTGTAACACACAGCCCACAGCACTCTAACACACAGCCCACAGCACTGTAACACACAGCCCACAGCACTCTAACACACATCCCACAGCACTGTAACACACAGCCCACAGCACTCTAACACACATCCCACAGCACTCTAACACACAGCCCACAGCACTGTAACACACAGCCCACAGCACTGTAACACACAGCCCACAGCACTGTAACACACAGCCCACAGCACTGTAACACACAGCCCACAGCACTGTAACACACACAGCCCACAGCACTGTAACACACAGCCCACAGCACTGTAACACACAGCCCACAGCACTGTAACACACAGCCCACAGCACTGTAACACACAGCCCACAGCACTGTAACACACGGCCCACAGCACTGTAACACACACAGCCCACAGCAGTGTAACACACAGCCCACAACACTGTAACACACACGGCCCACAGCACTGTAACACACACAGCCCACAGCACTGTAACACACACGGCCCACAGCACTGTAACACACAGCCCACAGCACTGTAACACACAGCCCACAGCAACACACAGCCCACAGCACTGTAACACACAGCCCACAGCAGTGTAACACACAGCCCACAGCACTGTAACACACAGCCCACAGCACTGTAACCCACACAGCCCACAGCACTGTAACACACAGCCCACAGCACTGTAACACACAGCCCACAGCACTGTAACACACACAGCCCACAGCACTGTAACACACAGCCCACAGCACTGTAACACACAGCCCACAGCACTCTAACACACAGCCCACAGCACTGTAACACACAGCCCACATCAGTGCAACACACAGCCCACAGCAGTGTAACACACAGCCCACAGCAGTGCAACACACAGCCCACTGCAGTGCAACACACAGCCCACAGCAACACACAGCCCACTGCAGTCTAACACACAGCCCACTGCAGTGCAACACACAGCCCACAGCAACACACAGCCCACAGCAACACACAGCCCACAGCAACACACAGCCCACTGCAGTCTAACACACAGCCCACAGCAACACACAGCCCACAGCAACACACAGCCCACAGCAGTGCAACACACAGCCCACAGCAACACACAGCCCACTGCAGTGCAACACACAGCCCACAGCAGTGCAACACACAGACAAAACACATTCAACAACTACGAGAACACACATACCCAAACTAACACATATATCCAACCAACAAAAAAAAATCACTGTCCAAGGGAACAAACGCCAGCCAGGAGGACTGTCGGAACTGCCGGTCTGCATGGGCTAGCAGTTAGCTTAGCCTGCTCCGCTTCCACGTCCTGTCAGATCAGACCAGGCTCTCCCAGCCAACAAACAAAGACAAAAACTTAGATGTGGACAAAGACACTGCACCGACGGCAAGGGGGGGGGGGGGGCGCCGCAAATGTGGATTCACGCCGCCATCTTCCCACACCGGAAGCAGATGCCAAATGATGAAGAATATCCCCCAGGAGGAGCCGGAGGGCGTTGCTGGGGAGAGGGACGTCCGGAGGGCCTACTTAGCTTGCTGCCACCGCCACCCGACCCCGGAGAAGCGGCTGACGATGATGAATGAATGGATGGATGAATGAATATACAGTAGAATGGTTACAGAACAAAGATTTTGTTGTGTTGATTGAAAACCTCATTTAGATGTGTTTTGAATTAAGGCTGGAACCCTACAAAGGGAAGAGGAAGTGAAGACTCCCTCTTCCACTGCGTCACAGTAAACCTGCGGGTTGTTATTGCAGCGTTGCATCTCAAGCGGTTTTATGTGGCAGTGGAAATGAGGTCTAGGAATCCTTCGGTGGCTTGGTCCTGGCAATCTCTCTCAATCTGTCCCAGTGCAGTAAATCTCGTGCTGTAAATCCCTCCACTCTCGCTCCCCTCTCCTTCATTCCATCCTTCGCTCTCCTGGTGCCTGTCGGCCTCTCCGGCCGTCACCATCACCTGCTCCGTCTGCCTGCCTTCACCACTGTGTGCGGCATGCCTGAGAGCGAGAGGAAGTGCACACGTGTGGCAGCTCGGTGTAGCATTTCCCAAGTGGGAGAGAGAGAGACACGAGAGTGACTTGACCTCCATAAATGATGAAACAAGCTCAGAGAGACAGACAGACAGACAGACAGACAGACAGACAGACAGACAGACAGACAGACAGAGAGAGAGACACGAGAGTGACTTGACCTCCATAAATGATGAAACAAGCTCAGAGAGACAGACAGACAGACAGACAGACAGACAGACAGAGAGACAGACCGACAGACAGACAGACAGACAGACAGACAGACAGACAGACAGAGAGAGAGACAGACCGACAGACAGACAGAGAGAGACAGACCGACAGACAGACAGAGAAACAGACAGACAGAGAGAGACAGACAGAGAAACAGACAGACAGACAGAGAGAGAGACAGACAGACAGACAGAGAGATAGACACACAGACAGACAGAGAGAGACAGACAAACAGACAGAGAGAGACAGACAAACAGACAGAGAGAGACAGACACACAGACAGACAGAGAGAGACAGACAGAGAGAGAGAGAGAGAGAGAGAGACAGACAGACAGACACACAGACAGACAGACAAACAGAGAGAGACAGACAGACAAACAGAGAGAGACAGACAGACAGAGAGAGACAGAGCGACAGACACACAGACAGACAGAGAGAGAGACAGACAGACAGAGAGAGAGACAGACAGACAGACAGACAGACAGAGAGAGACAGACAGACAGAGAAACAGACAGACAGACAGACAGAGAAACAGACAGACAGAGAAACAGACAGACAGAGAGAAACAGACAGACAGAGAGAAACAGACAGAGAGACAGACAGACAGAGAGAGAGACGGACAGACAGACAGACAGAGAGAGAGCAAACGAAAGGTGTGATTCGACTTACACCAGCCTGTTACAGAAGTCAGGGTACCGATGGGATTTTTCTCTTCGTGTGTGTGTGTGTGTGTGTGTGTGTGTGTGCGTGTGTGCGTGTGTGTGTGTGTGTGTGTGTGTCTCTCTCTCTCTCGCTCGCCCCCTCTCTCCCTCCTACCCTCCACCTGGCCCATTTGAAAAGAAACACTGCCTGTTTTCTGTGCAGCCACCCCATTTACATGAAACCTTTTGTTGGAAGCACCACACAGATACAAAACGGGCTTGGACGAGTCCGCCTGTCCTACTCCCCCCTCCCCCCACGGGAGCCCACCCGATGCGGGTCTAAGGGTGGTCAAAAAAACAAAAAGTAAAAAGCAACGGCTCCAAAATCAAATACCCCGAGAGAATTTAAGTACTGCTGCAACCACCTGGCTTCAGAGCCCTTGCCCTTTACATCCGATGGTCTCCATCCCAGGAGAGACCCTCTGAGAAAGGGGGGAGCAGCTGTGTAGAAACACCCCTCCGATCAAACGCAAGAGACAAAGTCTGGTTCGGCCTATGAAAATGTGGAAAAAGGGGCCTGCGGGTAGTGTAGCGGTCTATTCCGTTGCCTACCAACATGAGGATCGCCTGTTCGAATCCCCGTGTTACCTCCGGCTTGGTCGGGCGTCCCTACAGACATAACTGGCTGTGTCTGCGGGTGGGAAGCTGCATGTGGGTATGTGTCCTCTTTGCTGCACTAGCGCCTCCTCTGGTCAGTCGGGGTTCCTGTTCAGGGGGGAGGGGGAACTGGGGGGAATAGCTTGATCCTCCCACGTGCTACGTCCCCCTGGTGAAACTCCTCACTGTCAGGTGAAAAGAAGCGGCTGGTGACTCCACATGTATGGGAGGAGGCATGTGGTAGTCTGCAGCCTCCCCGAATCAGCAGAGGGGGTGGAGCAGAGACCAGGACGGCTCAGAGGAGGGGGGTAATTGGCCGGGTACAATTGGTGAGAAAAGGGGGAACCCCCCCCCCCCAAAAAAAGAAATGATGAAAAAACAAACCCAAAGGCATGGGACTTGTCATTTGTGTTACATAAACCCCCACACGCTGTTCCGAGTGTCCTGCGAGGGGTCCCCGTGTCCTGCGAGGGGTCCCCGTGTCCTGCGAGGGGTGTCCGTGTCCTGCGAGGGGTCCCCGTGTCCTGCGAGGGGTCCCCGTGTCCTGCGAGGGGTGCCCGTGCCCTGCGAGGGGTGCCCGTGTCCTACGAGGGGTGCCCGTGTCCTG
>NC_079220.1:58640936-58730936 GCF_029633865.1 Lampris incognitus
TTTGAAAGATACTGTTAAGTACTGTCAATGTGCCCTGTTTAATGCATACCCAAGCTCCGGGCCGCTCTCAGCAATCAACACATTTATCATCATCGTCATCCATCCATCCATTATCCAAACTGCTTATCCTGCTCTCAGGGTCGCAAGAATGCTGGAGCATATCCCAGCAGTCCTTGGGCAGCAGGCGGAGAGACACCCTGGACAGGCCGCCATCATCATCATCATCAGCATCTCTTTTGCTCAATATGCCTTACTGAAAACTCTCAGGCTTCCCCAAGCCAGAGTGTGTGAGCAGCTCCCCATCCCAAAGTCCAAATGCTGGGCAGAGAGGTCCCCTGAACTGGATCTTGATGGTGTGTATGATCTTGGATTTCTGTATGTCCACCAATCCCAGCAGGCCAGCCTCGTAGTCCAGCAGGATACTTACACGGTCTGGTTGCCAACCAGTGCCACTGGAACCATTTTATTGCTGGTCTTAGCAGACCATTTGCACTGGGCATAGCCAAACACCCAGGAGGAGTTGTTGGTGCCAACGCAGTTGTCTCGTGACATAAGTGACTTGGCCACCCCCAGACGAAACTCTTGTGACTTTTTGACAGTCACCTCCCAGTAATGGCGTCCATCAGTGATCTTCTCATTGCCAAACACAACTGCCCAGCCCCTGAAACATTCCAGGTTGTCTTGGATGTGACTGGGGTCCAGGCCCAGCATCCAGTAGATGACACCAGTGCCTTTCTTGAAGCGATCCAGACTGCTGTGTGCTGTTCTCTCATCAAGCCTGAACTGCACCTCTCACTGCCATGTCTAGTTAACTGACATGAGGGGGATTGTGTGAGTGCAACAGACTCCACTGTCAAAATTCAGCTACAAAAACACAGCTTCAAGAGTAGGTTTAATCACCGCGACAGTTCAACACATTTGAAGTCTTTTAATACGGGCTTTGAAATTTTGATAGCCCGATCTCTATGTCATTTTATTCAATACTACTCTTGAAATAATACTTCTACAGCAGAGCTTTAACACCGTAGTCCACGGCACCTCCGCGTCCAATCCCCCTCCAAATCTGTGGTATACATACAGCCACTAAACTTTAATGGTAAGCGGTAAGTATTTATAGTACTCAATGAGTCATCTGCTCATGCCGCAAGTCATCTGCTCCATGGTGTCTCATATTTGACGTCATTCACCAAATAAATAATACAATAACATAAAACAGTTTAACATATACAAGCATATAGTATATTGACTCATACTACTATGTTACATTTCTAAATTAATTTTAAATAAGGATTAACTGGCAATTTTATGTTCAAAAATGGGCAAAGTACCCATGCGGAATTCTGGGTTATGATAATTATGGACATGTGTACTCCATACAAAGAGTTAGCTAGCTAGCGAAGTCCCAAAACAGCAAGTAAGTGAGTGCGAAATGACAAATGTAGTACAAGTAAAAATTGAAAGAAACAGCCAAGAAAGAAAAAGCAAAGCTTCCTAAAGTAGCCAGTTTCTTCAAAAAAGAAAACAAGATAGCAAGCATTAGTTGTTCTACTGAGCAAGTGCCAAATAAGCCACCTGCTAATGCTAGCACCAGTGTGCAACCCAACAACACTGGAGAAGATGAGAACGCAGTGCAAGAGGACATGCTGGAGCCGGAGCCAACTGCTAGACCTGCCATTGCATCGCTGCACGAGTATCCCGTGGCATGAATAATGTTGTCAATGTGCGGGTGCTCCGTCACCCGTAATGTTTTCATCTGTGTCAAGGTGCTGTCACAATGTCTCCCAGTTCGGTTCAGTCATTGTCTCCCATAGCCTCAGCTCATAACTTCATTCATTGTTTCCCATAGCGTCAGTAATTCTCCCACTTCAGTCAACTCATCATAACCTCAATCATTGTCTGTTGTCTTCCCTGTTTTATTTTGAAGTACTCACCTGTCTTGCTGTTTAAGTTCATTTACCTTTATTTAACCAGGTTAGTCCCATTGAGATTAAAATCTCTTTTACAAGAGAGAGCTGGCCAAGAATGGCAGCAGGACACCAGTTTCAGCACACACTCACATGAAGACAACAGAACAGCTCAAAGTGCAAAATAGCATAAAAATGAAGGGAAAAGATACAAACCTGTTATCAGTTGAAACATTTACAATTTCCAGTAGACTCAGATTCCATAGACTTAACCGTACCTTTAAATTCGGATAGAGTAACCAAGTCCTGGAGTTTAAGTCTGTTCTGCAGGCTATTCCAGGCAGATGGTGCAGAAAACATAAAGGCCTTCTAGCCCAGCTCAGTCCGAACTTTGGGAACAGTCATTTGCAAGGTGTCCTGAGACCGTAACCCATAAGTGCCATGTTTTATGGACCGAAAGATAGAGAAATAACAGGGGAGGGTACCCAGAATGGCCTTATAGATAAAAACATACCAGTGACTAAGTCGCCTTTAAGTTCCTGCCCTTGTTTTTGCCATCAGTCCCCCATGTATACCACTGCTGTTCCCCATTTTCTGATTAGCTCCCCAGCACGTACACTCCCCTGGTTTCCCTATTGCCCTACCAGATTGTGTACTGCCAAATTATCCAGCATTCACTAGTTCATGTTCTGCCTGTCTACCGGGTTTTGAGTCTTTGCCTGTTTTCTGGAGTTTGTTTTTCTTGCCTGCCCCTGTTGGATCTGTTCACCTGTTTGGACTGAAAACCTGGTAACTAGAACTTGTGCTTTGGACCTATTTCTGGTCACCTGTTTGGACTGGTTGGCTGTGTACTGACCCCTGCCTGTTTTTGATCATTAAACTGAGTGTTACTGTAACCTCCCTCTCTGTGAGTCGTGCACTTGGGTTCTCACCTGTCAGTTTCCCTGGGAAATGTTACAGTACAGTCTGGCCCAAACATGCCAGCCGACTTGGATTCCTATCTGAATAGGCCCTTTCACGCCATTACCAGCCATTTGCCACCATAGCAGCACTGCAGCCTGCCTATCCCAAGTCAGTTCCAACCCCAAACCCATTCTGGGAACCTGCCTGTCCCTGGGAGGTCCTCGTAGCATCAGCCAGACTCCCAGGCTTTGTGGCAGGAAAACCAGTGGGTCAATGGGCTGTGCTCCAATCAGACCAGTCTGTTCCAGAGCCCATCCTGCCAGTACCTGCCAGCCTCCAGAATCTCCACTGCCTAGCATGACAGAGTCTCCACTGCCCAGTACCCCTACTGAAGTCCAGCCTGTCGCCTGGAGAAAGCATGGTCACCAAGGCCGCTGGCAGTCTCCACTGCCGAGCGTACTGAGGTCCTGCCTGTTCCTGTTCCTGAGCCACCCGCCGCCACTGCCAATGACCAGCCTGTTCCTGCACCTAAGTCATTGGCTGCCCCTGCTGACACCCAGCCTGTTTTTGCTCCTGAGCCATTGGCTGTCTTTGCTGATGCCCAGCCTGATTCAGCCGACCTTGGTTATCCTCCTGCCCGTCCACCAGAACTGCTCTGTCCTTCCGTCCTGCGTCCTGGTTGCCCTCCAGATCAGTTGCATCCATCAGCCCAGCCCTCAGGCTCTCCGCCTGAGATCCCCAGCCATCCATTGGCCTGGGAGGCTATTCTATCCCAAGCTTGGCCTTGCTATTATGACTCTTCTTCTGTAGCACGGCGGTCTGTTTTCCTAGTAATCATTTCATTTAGGCATCAACTGTGCAGTGCATTTTACTGTTGCTGGTCATTTTAAAGCTGCGTGCTTTCACCTCTCTCATTCGCTACTGGCATGACGTTATGTTACGTGTGATTGTGATGGGCAGGCCGGGGCCCACTTTGACCATCTTGCACTGGGGCCCGGCGATGACTCGTTACGCCACTGGTCCAGACTGAGAAGGATTGGCCAGTGTGTCACAGAGATTGAGAGAGATTTGCTTATGAGAAGTATATTGGAAGTGTGTGTGTGTGTGTGTGTGTGTGTCTTTGCAAAAGAGGGATAGAGTATGAACAGAGTTGAGTACCGTAGCCTTCTGACTCAGCAGCTATTTTCAGAACATAAGATTGAAATCGAGTTTCCTCCACTGCAGGTTTTCCTGCTGTAACATCAAAGCGTCTCCAGTCACGCATGGCTCTCCTGAAAGATGGGGGAATAGCTGATCATTTGATTCTAAAGCCCATTTTGTCTGGCTTTCACTGCATCTTAAGTAACCTCGTATGACACAGGCTAGCTGTCCCTTGAGGCCAGTTTGCACAAGTGCAAGACTGCTATTAGAAAAGCCTTTGTATTATCTCTGCCAGTTGTGTCGTGTGTGTGTGTCGTGTGTGTGTGTGTCGTGTGTGTGTGTGTGTGTGTGTGTGTGTGTGTGTGTGTGTGTGTGTGTGTGTGATGAGGATCAGGAGCATTAATAAAGTAAGCAGATGTTGTAGGTCGCTGTGTGGTGTCAAAGAGAAGAAAACTTGTGCAACAGCGACACTCTCAGGAGAAAAGGGGGAAATGCATTGTGGTCTTTGATCAGTCTGCGTTAAGCAGATTTTCAGGAATCAGGAACACTTCATTTGTCATTTCGCCTCAAGTATTTGTGCACATGAAGTGAAACGAAATGCTGTTTCCCCCAGCCCACAGCAGTACAACACAAAGACAAAAACACATCCAAAAACTACAAGAACACACACACCCAAACTAACGCACACATCCAAACCAAAAAAAAAAAAAGATCACTGTCCAACAAACGCCAGCCAGGATGACTGTCGGGGAACTGCCGGTCTGCATAGGCTAGCAGTTAGCCTAGCCTGCCCAGATTACGCGTCCTGTCAGGCCGCCCTCTGTGTTTCCTCCTCGGCCACAGCTCCAGGCAGGGGCCGTGATGCCTGGGAAGGAAAAGGGGAGACAATAATCATTGTTGTGTTGCTGTTATTATTATAATCATTGTTGTGTTGCTGTTATTATTATAACCATTGTTGTGTTGCTGTTATTATTATAATCATTGTTGTGTTGCTGTTATTATTATAATCATTGTTGTGTTGCTGTTATTATAATCATTGTTGTGTTGCTGTTATTATTATAATCATTGTTGTTGTTGCTGTTATTATTATAATCATTGTTGTGTTGCTGTTATTATTATAACCATTGTTTTGTTGCTGTTATTATTATAATCATTGTTGTTGCTGTTATTATAATCATTGTTGTGTTGTTGCTGTTATTATTATAATCATTGTTGTGTTGTTGCTGTTATTATAATCATTGTTGTTGTTGTTGCTGTTATTATTATAATTATTGTTGTTGTTGCTGTTATTATTATAATCATTGTTGTTGTTGCTGTTATTATAATCATTGTTGTGTTGTTGCTGTTATTATTATAATCATTGTTGTTGTTGCTGTTATTGTTATAATCATTGTTGTCTTGCTGTTATTATTATAATCATTGTTGTGTTGCTGTTATTATTATAATCATTGTTGTTGTTGCTGTTATTATAATCATTGTTGTGTTGTTGCTGTTATTATTATAATCATTGTTGTGTTGTTGCTGTTATTATAATCATTGTTGTTGTTGCTGTTATTATTATAATTATTGTTGTTGTTGCTGTTATTGTTATAATCATTGTTGTTGTTGCTGTTATTATAATCATTGTTGTGTTGTTGCTGTTATTATTATAATCATTGTTGTTGTTGCTGTTATTGTTATAATCATTGTTGTTGTTGCTGTTATTGTTATAATCATTGTTGTGTTGCTGTTATTATTATAATCATTGTTGTTGTTGCTGTTATTGTTATAATCATTGTTGTTGTTGCTGTTATTGTTATAATCATTGTTGTTGTTGTTGTTGCTGTTATTATTATAACCATTATTGTTGTTGCTGTTATTATTATAATCATTGATGTGTTGCTGTTATTATAATCATTGTTGTTGTTGCTGTTATTATTATAATCATTGTTGTGTTGCTGTTATTATTATAATCATTGTTGTTGTTGCTGTTATTATTATAATTATTGTTGTTGTTGCTGTTATTGTTATAATCATTGTTGTGTTGCTGTTATTATAATCATTGTTGTTGCTGTTATTATTATAATCATTGTTGTGTTGCTGTTATTATTATAATCATTGTTGTTGTTGCTTTTATTATCATAATTATTGTTGTTGTTGCTGTTATTGTTATAATCATTGTTGTTGTTGCTGTTATTGTTATAATCATTGTTTTTGTTGCTGTTATTATAATCATTGTTGTGTTGTTGCTGTTATTATTATAATCATTGTTGTTGTTGCTGTTATTGTTATAATCATTGTTGTGTTGCTGTTATTATTATAATCATTGTTGTTGTTGCTGTTATTATTATAATCATTGTTGTTGTTGCTGTTATTATAATCATTGTTGTTGTTGCTGTTATTGTTATAATCATTGTTGTTGCTGCTGTTATTATTATGATCATTGTTGTGTTGTTGCTGTTATTATTATAATCATTGTTGTTGTTGCTGTTATTATTATAATCATTGTTGTGTTGTTGTTGTTATTATTATAATCATTGTTGTTGATGCTGTTATTATTATAATCATTGTTGTGTTGTTGCTGTTATTATTATAATCATTGTTGTTGCTCTTATTGTTATAATCATCGTTGTTGTTGCTGTTATTGTTATAATCATTGTTGTTGCTGCTGTTATTATTATAATCATTGTTGTTATTGTTATAATCATTGTTGTTGTTGCTGTTATTGTTATAATCATTGTTGTTGTTGCTGTTATTATTATAATCATTGTTGTTGTTGCTGTTATTGTTATAATCATTGTTGTGTTGCTGTTATTGTTATAATCATTGTTGTTGCTGCTGTTATTATAATCATTGTTGTTGTTGCTGTTATTGTTATAATCATTGTTGTTGTTGCTGTTATTATTATAATCATTGCTGTGTTGCTGTTATTATTATAATCATTGTTGTGTTGTTGCTGTTATTATAATCATTGTTGTTGTTGCTGTTATTGTTATAATCATTGTTGTTGTTGCTGTTATTGTTATAATCATTGTTGTTGTTGCTGTTATTATTATAATCATTGTTGTTGCTGCTGTTATTATTATAATCATTGTTGTGTTGCTGTTATTGTTATAATCATTGTTGTTGCTGCTGTTATTATTATAATCATTGTTGTTGTTGCTGTTATTGTTATAATCATTGTTGTTGTTGCTGTTATTATAATCCTTGTTGTGTTGTTGCTGTTATTATTATAATCATTGTTGTTGTTGCTGTTATTGTTATAATCATTGTTGTTGTTGCTGTTATTATAATCATTGTTGTGTTGTTGCTGTTATTATTATAATCATTGTTGTTGTTGCTGTTATTATTATAATCATTGTTGTTGTTGCTGTTATTGTTATAATAATTGTTGTTGCTGCTGTTATTATTATAATCATTGTTGTTGTTGCTGTTATTGTTGTAATCATTGTTGTTGCTGTTATTGTTATAATCATTGTTGTTGCTGCTGTTATTATTATAATCATTGTTGTGTTGTTGCTGTTATTATTATAATCATTGTTGCTGTTGCTGTTATTGTTATAATCATTGTTGTTGCTGCTGTTATTGTTATAATCATTGTTGTTGCTGTTATTATTATAATCATTGTTGTTGCTGCTGTTATTATTATAATCATTGTTGTGTTGTGTTGTTGCTGTTTTACATGCTAGGGCAATATGTACACGTATGTCATGCCAATAAAGCACATATTGAATTGAATTGAGAGAGCGAGAGAGAGAGAGAGAGAGAGAGAGAGAGAGAGAGAGAGAGAGAGAGAGAAGAGGGCTGTCAAAGTGCGTACTAGAGAGACACCTAGCGGGGGAATCTGAGAACTACAGCGAAAATAAACCAGGCTGCAGAAAGTGGCAGAGGAGCTGTAGTGGGAAACGGCGGAGAGAGGAGGCTACGGTGCTCTCCTCTCCTCTCCTCTCCTCCCCTCTCCTCTCCTCCCCTCTCCTCTCCTCTCCTCTCCTCTCCTCTCCTCTCCTCTCCTCTCCTCTCCTCTCCTCTCCTCTCCTCTCCTCTCCTCTCCTCTCCTCTCCTCTCCCTCTATCTAAGCACGTGTGTTCGCTTGCTGACACGCCCTGCTGCCATGGGGGGCGCATGTAGACACACAGCTGGGTAAACACCAGCGGTGATCCGTTTAACCACAGGGATCCATGACACACCAATCACCTTATGTGCACAGTCGCCTGCGGCGTCGTATGGGAATCAGCAATGAATCAGCTTTTTGCATCGAAACGTTGGTTTGCTGGGGACGGACGCACTAATGAATGAGCGAATGGATGGATAGATTTGCCACCGTGATGCCCACGTCATTCAGATAGTCCGTTGCGGAAGGATATTTTGGGGAATAAAGTATGGTTCCTGGATCGGGAACTACTTTTTAGGCTGGAAAAGCCGGTGGGAAAACACTTGGAGGCGTAGGGATACGAGAGAGAAACACGTTGCTAGCAGGTGTATGACGCAAAACGGAGCGGAGAACTATGACCCAAATATAGTGGTGATGATGATGATGATGATGGCGTTGTGAAGCTGGTCTGTTACTGACATCAGGAGCACCTCCGGCAGTCAGCAGAGTGGTTCCCTTAACTTAAGAATGATGTGGTAAGTCCCCCCCCCCCTTTAGCAGAAGCCATTGCTCTCTGCACGAACGTTGTACCCGATCTAGCTGGCCAGCGAACGTTAGCTTGTTGGGCTAAGGTTAGCTTGTTGGGCTAACAGCTGATGGTGTCGGTGAGTCGTCTGGGCTCCAGACGGGTACCGAGCTAGCTCAGCCGTTTCACGCTGAAACGACTTGCCATGCCGTTAACATTCCAGTTAGCGTCTGAGAAGCTTTAAAAGCACAGCCAACATTCAGTCCGCCAGCCTCTGTTGTCCAGTGTTGCATTGATGTTGCTCAGTTTTAGCTTTTCCACACAACCCGACGTCAGCTGGTGTGTGACGTCAGCTTTATAAGGTGTATGGCCACGCATGCTGTAGTTATATATATGGTGGTTTGCTGAGCGGCTGGGATGCGGTTCTCACTTGACGATAGCAGACTTCCTGCTGCTGCTTCCGGTCCTGCCCGTCACCAAGTTGGGCTCGGGGTAAGTAACATATGGACCGTGAAGGGAGGAGCCGCGACACCGTGCCGAGCCGCGACACCTGCCTCTCTGAAGGCTGGACAGCGCTGCACGGCCCACGCCCTGTCGTGTGGCCGGCGCTGCGCTCCTCTGGGTCTCCCGGCTCATCCTGAAGCCGGAGCGGGTCACCTGTTGCTGCTCACACTGCATTGAGCCGCTGTGCAGTCCTGTAGTGTGCTACACTTCTCGCCCTAAATCGCCAGTTTTTGACTGAGTGTCGAAATCTGACAGCTTCCAAGTGGTTGTGAAAGCGCCTCACGGTGCAGAACGGTGTCTTCTCCGCTAAGCTGCTTGCCAAGCCCTGGCAGTTAGAGGGGTTTCCCAGCTCTTCTTATTCAGGGTGGGCTGAGAAATTGGGGTTCACCTTCGCCACAGGGACACATATCTCCCTGTGTGAATGAGGCTGTGAGTGGATGGATGTGGACACACGACAGACTGTGAGTGCAAGTTTACATGTGAATCTGACTCAGTCTACCAAAGAGAACGAAGATGTGCCAACCATTTAGCCAAAGACAACTAAACTGTGACTGTTACGTGTATGCTTCTGTGTAGGGTTAGTGCATGACAGGGAGACATGACCTGCCATTGATGTCACGACTGACATCCACCTGGGAGGACAAAGGATGAAGCAAACACACGTATAGAATATAAAACAATGTTACCTAAAGAATGAGCAACTTGATTTTGATTAATTGCACAAAGAAGGAACTATTTTACGCACACACAGAGCAGGATGTCTTAAGCTTTGCCTTCATTGCCACAGGGAGTTGACCAATGTGTGCAAACATGGGCAAGTAGAGCATACCTCTCTGTAATGAAAAATGTGTCTTTGTCTTTGTTCATGAGAGGAGGGTTGGGAAGACTCCTTATCATAAACACACTGGCGTGCACAACTCATGCAACAGGAAGGGTTTGGCTCTTAGTGGTTGCATTTTGTGAGAGTGTTGATAAGGGAAACCGGTTCCACCAAGGTTATTTTACCATAGAATTAGTTATGCTCACTTGAAGGTCACTTTCTACCTCACATCTCTAATAAGGTTGTTGATTTGGTTCTAATTTGAGCGCAGCTCTGTCACTTCCCCTGATTAGCGGACTGCATAGCAACAGCTGCTGTTAAGTTCTGAATTATACACAAGCCAATTAGACGGAAAGGTCACCCTCTTGATTGTAATTTAACTTGATAGTGGTTGGTATTGGCTATATCATCAATCATGCCAGACTTGCAAAACTAGTGCCATTTGAGGATATCTTCTTCTTTCAGCTGCTCCCGTTAGCAGTCACCACAGCAGATCATCCGTCTCCATCTCTTCCTGTCCTCTGCATCTTCCTCTGTCACACCAGCCACCTGCATGTCCTCCCTCACCACATCCATAAACCTCCTCTTTGGCCTTCCTCTTCTCCTCTTCCCTGGCAGCTCCATATTCAGCATCCTTCTCCCAGTATACCCAGCATCTCTCCTCCACACATGTCCACACCATCTCAATCTTGCCTCCCTTGCTTTGTCTCCAAACCGTCCAACCTGAGCTGTCCCTCTAATATACTCCTTCCTAATCCTGTCCTTCTTCATCACTAACAGTGAAAATCTTATCATCTTCATCTCTGCCACCTCCAGCTCCACCTCCTGTCTTTTCGTCAGTGCCACTGTCTCCAAACCATACAACATAGCTGGTCTCACAACCATCTTGTAAACCTTCCCTTTAACTCTTGCTGGTACCCTTCTGTCACAAATCACTCCTGACACTCTTCTCCACCCACTCCACCCTGCCTGCACTCTCTTCTTCACCTCTCTACTGCACTCCCCGTTACTTTGGACAGTTGACCCCAAGTATTTAAACTCATATGCCTTCGTCACCTCCACTCCTCACCATTCCACTGTCCTCCCTCTCATTCACACATTTGTATTCCGTCTTGCTCCTACTGACTTTCATTCTTCTTCTCTCCAGTGCATACCTCCACCTCTCCAGGCATGTGGCATGATTGGCTGTTGAAATAGGCTAAATTTGACATGCTATTGATTTAGAAGGTGGTACACTGAGACAGTTTTAGACTTTTGGCAAACTTTTGTCATCCCCAGCCATCTGGAACTCAAAAACCCAGGGTTGCTTGTGACAACTTTTACTCCGAAATCAACTGCGTCTGGTCTTTTCAACAGAACCATGTTCTGGAGAAGCTCTATCATGTTTGCTTCTTTGGCAGGTGATAAAACTATAGACACACCAGACTAAAATCCCAACTCTTCTTGAGCTACACACAGACCTAGCTTGGAGCTACTTCAACATCCTCCAAAGCTCTAATTGATTTCAAATTTCTGGTAATTCTAGTTGCTTTTAAATCCCTCTTCAGATGCTGTGAGCCTGCCACTGGAGTGAATCACTCCAGTTTGTTTGCATGTTGGCGAACCTCGTTGGCAGGCTAAGATCAGAATGCTATTATGGCTATCTGTATATACTTGTGTGTGGTTTATCAGCACTTGTAGTTCCAACAGTGTCCTTTTTTACTACCATAGTGTGTGTTTTTCTGTGCAAAGCGACACTCCTGCTGTTACTCATTCATGTTTAGATTGTGGTGCTGTGGTATTTATCCATGGTGTAACATGGGTAGGAGGGTGTGTGTGTTTCCAGCATTTGCTATGACGTTGCTGCGGTCACCCTTGCGGCAGTTTGCTGCACATAAAAGCGAGGTACCGTGTTTGCAGTGAATGTCCATACATAAGTAACCAAAATCCTAGATAGCAATATATTTTTGGTGTGTTTTGGCTTTGCACATTTTGATTCAAACTGCTGCCTTTAATTTCATGTATTCGTGGCAGCATACTGCCATGTCAGAAAGAGAACTGGACAACCTCGAGAGTTTTATTCTTAATCCCAGCTCATTATCCCAATTATATTGACTGAAATTGTCTTTCAATATGTCCTACCAGTGTACAGGTAATGGACATTGAAATAAATTGTGTGGCTAGTTCAATATACGGTTACATTTTTACATGTGTTAAAATGTCCTGCTGGAACCTGGAGTTTGTGATGACGGTCATATATCACCACAGAACAGTATTCTGTTAAAACTGGTTTGTGTTAAACTCTGTTACAACTCTCTGCATATGTTTGTGCCCATGTTGGACAGTTCCCAGTTGTAAGATGGCGGATTCACCCAAGTGCCTATCTTACAACTGGCATTAACCGTGGCAACCTTTGCCAGGACCCCAAAAAGCTGTTACTAGATTTTTATTGCAGTACCAATGAGAGTGGAAAGTGATGATTGGCTCAGATGGACTGTGACAGACTCGGTAAAACCTGAAGCACAGAGGCTCCCTAGGAATAGTTAAGCTCTTTGTTTTACGCTACCTCATAATTTAGGCCAACTGTTCCACCATTCTAATAAGACAAGAACCCATGTTGGGACCAGCCTAGGTGGTTCGTCCATGAACGTTTAGCCAATAGAAAAATATTGCCATTTATTTGTAAGCCACAATCTTGACAGTTATTTATGATTATAATGAAACTCATACACAACAGCATTAAAATGAGCTACTACAAAAGCGTTCATGATTTGGGTATTCATAGCTAATGTCTTAAATATGCCAGAAAGTATCAAAAAGAAAGAAAGGGACTCTTTATTTGTCATTGTAAGCAAGCGTACAATGAAATACATCCTTTGCATGTACCCCATCCTGTTGTATAGGAGCAGTGGGCAGCTGCAGCGTCCGGGGACCAACTCCAGTTCTTCTTTCCATTGCCTTGCTCAGGGGCACAGACAGGAGTATTAAGGACATTGGTTTGCGTATAAATCTTAAGCTTACAGTAAAAAAACTGATTTAAATGCTTTGTTTGGATTCTTCCAAAAGCTACGTTGTGATGGCCGAAACTGATTATATGGGCAGATGTGCATAAATATGTTCATCATGAATTGAAAATTAGGCTTCATCACCTCAAGGCTGTGTTGTCTGGCTAGTTTGAACCTATACCTAATACCAAGCCTCTCCTCCTCAGTGACAGTAAAATCTGCAGTAAATATCTTATGCCACTAATGTGATATTATACTTAACTGCCAAGACTGAAGTAGAACACAGCACCAACTGGATGCACACCAACTACGTTTCTACAAGCCGTTAATCACATGACTACGAGTTACTGATGGGCGGGATCGTCGGCACAGCCAGGCTTGGTGGTTGCTGACCGGCGCGGAGCTGACTGACGCTTCTTTGCTCGCTGGGTAATGCAGGAATCTGGTTTCGACATTCAGGTAGCTCCGTGAAGACATATATGAACAAAACCATTTGAGCGAGCACTTGTGCCAAGTCATTGCATTGCCCCCATACTGTGGTCACTGTGTCCATTATTAGTTTACTTAACTTTGCTCTATTTCAGGTGTTGTTTTTTTTTTTAATGTAAAATGGCAGTGAACTAAACAATGCAAAAATGGGAACATTTATCTTAATGTAGTTGTGAGTGCCTAAAGTTGAGTTATTTCTTTTTTGGCCATATAGGCATCAGTCTGGAATATATGCCTTTCTGAGAGGGACCTACTTTTGTGGGAGTACATATACCTCAAGCCACTGACTGGTTACTGGTTGCAGTTAGGTTTTTATGCCTGCATCTGTATTGTGTTGATTTGTTAGGATTCATTCTCTTCCTCCTCACCAACCACCAAAGGGGTGAATCATGAGTTTAGCTTGGAGGAGTTGAGACACAGCGGTGTCTGCACAGTTTATGTGACAGACGGCATTGGGCAAACAGACATAATGAACATGAAGGCAGATGACTTAACCCTTTTCTTTCTCCATTCTTCCCTTTATTAGTTTGCTACTGTCCTCCAGCTTTTTTTTTAAAACACATTTTCTTCTTTGCCAGGAGAAATGTTTATATGAGGCCCTGCTTTGTTTCAGTTGTGGCAGATATCTCATGTGTGCAAAGGGGGCGGGGGGGGGGGGCACAACTTGATTTCCAAACAAGATGTGCTGGAAACGCACAGTCACCAACACAAACAAACAAAAATTCAAACACCCGGACTACACGTGCCCACAGCGAGGCAGTTTGCCTTCAGCAGACAGCAGCGGTGGTCATATGGCCAAGTGAGGACTTGCTGCAACAGACCCTCGCCTGTTTCCTTCTCTTCCCCAAGTGTCTGTGGATCACTTGCTGCTCGTCTGTGGAGGTTGAGGACTTGTTTCGGTTACAGAGCACAGCAAATTGTGATTTTAGTTATGTGCTTGTAGTTTAGCCCTGGGGAGTTCAGGTCTAGTTCTCTATTTTCAGAGACTTCTGTGACTTTGGAGTGACCACTTTTTGCATTGACTAACTTCTAAGTCCAGTGTGATGAATCATAAAAGTAACTGGGCGAAGGATGAATTGATATGGAAAAAAGGGGCTACGATCAGTAAATGGTACAACTGAAGAAGCTGAAGTGGGAAAAGTAAGAATTCAAAAGGAGATTGTCACACAATTTTGTAGGGTTGAGGAATTTGATAGGTGCTGTGCCTTGGGTAGACTGCTTGGATTGATTCTGCCTTCAACAGATGTTTTCAGGACATTATCTCAGTCATCAGGTCACCTCACCCGAACTGACTGTTTCCTATTTTGTCTTCTCTGCCTCATTTCTTCTCTACCACCAGGGTGGGTGCTAGCTGCTGATGTATTTCCCCCAGAGTGGCTGTTAGCTCTCTGTGCAGATAGACGCTGTTCCCTGTGCCACCCAGCAACATGTCAGGTAAAGACTGGGATACACACTCTCCTACGTCACCCTTGCATTGTTGTGGCTGTTTGCTCTGTTTTCATGGAAGGTGTAGTTTTTTGTACCCAAACCAAAGTGTTATCCTAGATTTTCTTCCTACTTTATATGAATGTTGTTCACCCTGTTCTATCTTTTTTAAAGGAATTGTGTTATTTTAGGCTCTGTGATGGCTTGACGAGAAAGGTCACGGGCCAGTTTTATTTAGTGCCCCATTTAGCCGTTTATTAACTGTTTGAAATCTCTTTATCTCCTCACTTGTTCCCCTTTTCCTTGTCGCCTTCTGTCACTGAATTTCTCTGACATCAGGTGACATGATAGTCCCCTGAATACACTAAGGCCTAGTCCACACGTACACAGATATTTTTCTAAATGGATATTTTCCCCCTCCGTTGAAACCCCCCCCCCAAAAAACAACTGTCCACACGACCGTTGTTTTACAAAATATCTCTGTACACTCCAACGCGAAGCGATTACAAATGCTCAATCATGCCGGGCCAGTAGGTGGCAGTAAAGTCTACATCAACGATATGTCAAATACCAGAGAAGAGCCTCTGAGCATGCGCAGCGGCCTTACTTGCCTTTGGCGGTAGTGGCTTCGAAACAGAGACAATAGGAGCTGTTTATTTATTTTTGTATAGTTATGTGACATCCGTTTGTTCATCTTTTCCTGATCGAACACCTTTCTGGCGCACGGCCCAAGGTGCTTTGGTGAGTCGGAGAGCAAAATGTGATTGGTTTGTTTGGACAGACGACGAGGTGAGGTCGCTGCTTGGCAGCTGCGCAGCGGTGTGACGTCATGACGCCTTCTTCCCCGCCTGCTCGCTCCGTTTCACACGCTCACACGGATGTACAGAAATAGGGGGTTTAAAATCCGCACTTTAGAAGGCATTTAAAAAGTCTCCGTTTTAGTGACCCGAAACACCGTTTGCGTGTGGATGAAAGGCCAAAACGCGTAGAAAAAACTGCGTTTTGAAAAATGCCCGTGTACGTGTGGACTAGACCCAAGTCACCAAGGTGTGTTGACTGTATGTAGGTCCATGGTACCATCAAGTTAGAAACAATGCTCCTGGTTAGTATCGAACTGATGTCCCGCCACTGTCGACACTACACATAGCTAGTTTATAGCAATCACTCTGACTCTTTGTTCTTGGATATTCTGTTAAGGATAATTGATGCTGAATTCCATTACAGTGAACTTAAACTATCCTTCATTTTGTTGGGGACCCCTAGGAACCCACTCAGTTATTTATACTTCCAGGGCCACAAGTAGAAAACTACTGCTCTACAGAATAGTTGATCTTGGTTTATGTTTACAGCATGAAACTAAACTTAACATAATGGCTTTCTAACAATAATTACTGTCTTCCAAAGCTTGAGACTTTGGTGCAAGACTTCATCATGTTTCTAAATCTCCACAGAAATGATTGCATATAACACAATAGCCACAGAAAGTAACAATCAGATTGTGTATGAGCTGTCATTCATCTTTTACTTTTGCATTCCATCTGTTTTTCTGTGGATTTTGCGCTCTCTTATCTTTTACTTTTGTGCCAGTTCATTTTACTTATCTCATCAGCCTTTTTCTGCCCCAGGTGGCTACACACCGGCCCCAGGGGGGCCCTTCTCAGCCCTCACTCCCAGCATGTGGCCCCAGGACATCTTGGCGAAGTACCATCAGGTGAGGATGTTATTTCTCACATGCTATTTTACTACATATTAATGTTGTAAAAAAAACAAACAGACAAATTACTTTTGTAAGTGAAAACTCTATATATTTTTTTCATAAGTGTCAACCTGAAAAGTAATGAGCAAGATAACAGTGCTAGTTCTCATCTGTCACTTCTGAGGACAATTAATCTTGATGTGTGTGTGTAATGGATGGGGTGTTCACCTACTATTCCTTATTCATTAGTGCACAAATACCATGAAAACAATAAAGTGTATGTTTAGTTTGTCCTCAGGTGCACCAGTATGGTTAGATCTGCTGTGTGATAACTGGTTCCTTGGCATTCTCCAACACACTTTCACTTAAATACCATCCCTTGAGGAGATCGTGTTTTACAGCTGTTCAACAAAATATTTTCTGTGTTCTTGCTCTACAGAAAGATCCCTCAATGGAATCTGAACTCAAGTATGATGAGTTTGGCTTCAGAACAGACAGTGAAGGTAATACGCGCACATATGCACGCACACACACCTATTGCACTACCCCTTCGTTTTCTCTCTGGGATAACTTTAATCCTAATGCAAGGAGCAAATTGCATCACATTGAAAACCTTTTCACAGGGCACTGGCTACATTATGGGACCAATCTAGTGCATGTGACGTCACACTGATGGTTGTAATTTAGCTGAGGCACTCTTGTGCTTCTTTGTAAAATAGCTTTTGCTGATGGAAATAAATGTTGCACTACTCTGAGGTGTAGGGAAAGACATTTTAACTAGGTAAACTTTAAAGGGGCTAACAGGTTTAGTAATACAGTGATCTCTGGTAGAGGAGTGGCGGTAATTTAGTTTTTTTGTTCAGCTTATATGGTCTGCCAGTCCCTGTGACACCTTTGTATCTTCTTCTTTCAGCTAAAAGTGAAAGCCTTTAATACAGGCTATGACATGAGTACCTGATTGTATGTGTTGGGATTTGCAACTTAGAGAGTGCACTAATAAGAATATGCATCTTAATAAAGCACTCCCTGTCTCCATCCATTTTACTTTTTGGTTTCCTGGTATTCTTTTCTCAAACTCTCCCTCTTTCATCCCTGCTTAATGCTAATCACCTTTCTACCTCCTTAATTTCAAGAGCTTAGTTGGTAGAGGGAAGTTTTTAGCCATTGTTTACACTCTTGATTTAGATATTAAGTCATGATGCATTCTCCTGCTCTCTTTTTACTCTCTCCTCATCTGCCCCCCCCTTTTTTTGTAATCTTTTAAATTCATTCTGTACAGTGTCCTTGGGTACCTTGAAAGACGATTTTTAATCCAATTTATTATTATCATTGTTATTCTGTTAGACGGTGAGGAACCAAGGACATGGATTGGCAGTGAGGGCTCACCGCAGCGAGAGGACCCCCAGCAGCGCCTGCGCTGGCAGGCCCACTTAGAGTTTACTCACAACCACGCAGTGGGGGACCTAACCTGGGAGCTTATCTCCCCTGTCCTGTCGCGTTCTGAGCGCCTGCACTCCCTTGTTCTGGGAGGCATACCTCACAGCATGAGGCCACAGGTAGGCAGACAACAGAAGTACTTGTTTGAATGTTTGGGAGAAATGGGCTGAACACCAACAAGGGGTGGTCTGAAGGAATGTTTAAAATACTGCCCAAGTCAACAGGTGGTGAGCTCTGGAACTGTGGAAGGTAGCAGAAGGGATTTATGGGATGTTATTATAGGTAGCAACTAGAAGAGTGCACTAAGTATAGAGTGCAGAGCCCCACCAGGTGTATCTCCCCTTCTCCAGTGTTGGGCCTTGGTGACAAACCACTTTTTTTTTTCGCCTACCAGGAGAGGAGAAAATACGGAGGCACTGCCTGCATATCCTCCCCTTCTCCGGTCCTCGGACTTAGGCGAAAAATCAGCTGAGGTGTTAACACTCAATTGCAGTATAAAACATGTTTTTCAAAGGTTTTGAATTGCTGCAACCATGAGAGGTTCTTAATCGTACAGTCAGAACTCAACACAAAAATAATTAGGCTGAGAGGCTCAGTAGTATGCCAGATTAGTAGCAGACGGATACACGCACACACGAGCAGAAAAAACAGTACTTTTCCTATCATTATAAGAATTTTGCACAGCGCCCAAGTCAATTGAATGGGAAATATGCAGGAAAAGATTGTTATTTATTTATTTATTTATTTCTAGTTTTCCCCCTTATCCCACCCGATTAACCCAATGGTATATGGCCGGAACTCTTGTCGAGTAACTCCCCTGGCTCACATTTCCACAGGAAGGAGATAGTCGTAACACCAGCTCCCTTCAAACTCACCTCGCATGGATTGCATTACCTTCAGGCCACGAAGGAGACGTAGGGAGAAACTTTCGGTTGCTTGGCTGCAGGCGCCCAGATGGGCCAGAGGGGTTGCTGGAGAACAACGAGTCCCCGAACACTACACCGATCTACACACACTATCCTTCGGGTAAGGGTGGCCTAATGAATGCCTTACCCCGTGGATGCTCTGGCCGTGACCGGTTACGGCGAGTCTGGGATACGAACCTCCAAGCCACATGACGAGCGGATTGCAAGAATGGCGGTTTATTCTGCTCGCCCATCAGAGCGGCGAGAAAAAGATTTTAATATGAAAATGTTTTTGCCTGTCATTCTGTGGATGTATAGCCTCCTAGGCAGACCCTCGCACGAATGCAACCAGTATGAACTTGCGCTTTCCAAAAAGAAAAGGTTTGCTATGCGACTATTTTGGTGTAACCCTAACTCTGTCTTTTATTTTCATAATATAATAAAGTTGGGTAAACCGTTTACGGTCGCGCATGGTTGACTCAGATCAGGCAGCAACAATAATATGCAACACTTCCTGTTTTGACTGCAACCTAGAGGAAGTTCTTTTATAACGTTCACATTTTTTGGATTGTCAAAAATTATTTTAATAACTTTTGATTATGTCTCTGCCCAGTCCGAGTCAACCATAGAGGAGTCACGCATGTGCATCGTTGACTTAGATCGGGCAGTGACGGAGAGCAGCGTTGGTCAAGTGAGCTAGAGAGTGAATGAAGAGGGGGAAGGGCGATAGCGAAAACAAAATTTTTTTGAAGGTTTTTAATCACCGCAACCACAAGATGTTCTTCATCATACAGTCATAACTCTGCACAAAAACTTCAGCCTGATATGTCCAGTAGTTTGTGAGATTAGCCGTGGAGACACACACACACACACACACACATGAACGACCAAACAAGCCACAGTTGACAATGGGCCACAGGTAGCAATGGGCTAGTATGAATTTTTGTGTTTTTCCTCGTGCATTATCGAATTTTAGATACACAAAAGCTTTGGGATGTGTGAGGTTCTTGAAGGAACAAGCAGTTGGCCAGGACAGAAAGCATGCCCTTCTTTCTGGTCTTCCAGTCAAATCCGTCAACCCTCTGGGGGGCGTAGCGGTCTATTCCATTGCCTACCAACATGGGGATCCCAGTGTTTGCCTCCGGCTTGGTCGGGCATCCCTACAGACACAATTGGCCGGGGAAGCCACATGTTGGTATGTGTCCTGGTCGCTGCCCTAATGCCTCTAGTTGGTCGGGGCGCCTGTTTGAGGGGGAGGGGGAACTTGGGGGAATAGCGTGATACTCCCACACACTACGTCCCCCTGGCGAAACGCCTCACTGTCAGGTGAAAAGAAGCGGCTGGCGACTCCACATGTATGGGAGGAGACGTGGTAGTCTGCAGCCCTCCCCGGATTGCCAGAGACGGTGGAGCAGCGACCGGGAAGGCTTGGAAGAGTGGGGTAATTGGCAGGATACGATTTGGGGGTGGGAGGGGTCAAAAAAAACATCTATCAACCATCTACAACTCATTCAGAACAGTGCGGCCAGAATCCTCACTGGCTCCCAGTCCACTACAGGATCCATTTCAAAGTCTTCCTCCTGACCTACTACAGTTACCTCAGTAACCTCATCACCACCCACAAACCCTCATGCTCCCGCCGCTCTAGCTATTCCCCACTGTGCCACATCCCTCCTACATGTCTCTGGACGATTGGAGACCAAGGCTTCTGCTCTTATTCCCCATGCCTCTGGAACTCCCTCCCGGACAATCTCAGAACTGCTCCTTCCATTGAGCTTTTTAAAACGGGCCTTAAAACCCTTATTTATCGGCAGGTCTTCTTTTAAGCCTTTTATAGTGGCCCACTCTGGTTACATTCCCCCTCTTTTATCTCTTTACTTTTTATTATATATTCTATTTTTTTCCTTTACTGTCATCTTTTATCTGTGAACAAGGTTCGTACGGTCATGAAAAACCTGGAAAAGTCATGGAATTTTAAAATGCAATTTCCAGGCCCTGGAAAAGTTATGTAAAATAATATTTTTTCAGAAGTTTTGGAAAAGTCATGGAAATATATCTAAAGTTTAATCAATTAATCCAAACAAAATCGATGTGTCGTAATAAAATGTAAATTGCCATGGACCGTCGTGATATGTTGGTGGTGTGAAAAGTTTATTCAGTTTGGCTCAGTCTGTGTTACTGGGCATGCGGCGTGCAAGCGCCTAGGAACTGCAGGCATGCCCACTAGCCTGCAGTTGCTTCTGCTAGCAAACGGACGATGCCGACAAAATGCCAGGGAAGTGCAGCTTCAATAATACATGGCTTTTTAAGGGTAAATACCAATTATGGCTGGCAAAAGACACTGACCCGAGACGTGCTAAATGCAAACTGTGCTGTAAAACATTTGACATTTCGAATATGGGCGAGGCAGCACTCATTAGCCACTTGAAGGGGAAAAGCACAAAACTGTAGCCGCAGTTGCTAGCAGCGCAATACCCATAGGTGAGTTTATGAACGCGGATGCTGTGAGGACATCCAGCAACACTACTACAGTTTCCACAGCAACAAAGCAGACAACTTTGGACGTTTCTGCTAAAAATGAAGTCCTCAAAGCGGAGATACTGTGGGCACTAAAAATCATGAATTCACACTACTCATTCAAGTCTTCCGAGGACACGAGCCGTCTTTTCACTGCCATGTTCCCGGACAGCCAGATTGCAGCGAAATGTACCTGTGGTGAGAACAAGTGTGCCTCTGTCTGTACTTTTGGGCTTGCTCCGCACTTTACAAGACTCTTACTGTCAGAAGTGTCCCAACAAACGGCATATGTAGTGCTGTTTGACGAAAGCCTAAACCACCATTTGCAGTCCAGACAAATGCATTTACACGTGAGGCTGTGGGATGGAGCAGAAGTAAAGACTAAATATGTTGGCTCAGAATTTTTGGGACATTCCACTGCAGCTGATATCGTCGAAAAGATTAGCAACGCGCTGTCCGAGACAGGCGTTAATAACCTCATCCAGCTATCTATGGACGAGCCACATGTGAACTGGAAAGCATTTGGACTTCTACCGAAAGAGATGCAAAAGCAGGTGGACAGATCGCTTCTCAACATTGGTTTTTGCGGTTTGCATATCATGTACAACGCCTTTAGAGAAGGATGCAAAGCTACTAGCTGGGACATTGAGCACACACTCTCGAGCCTATACTGGCTTTTCCATGATTGTCCTGCTCGTCATCAGGACTTCGTCACCGCCACTGGATGCAGCACCGTGATGCTCAAGTTCTGCAGACACCGTTGGCTTGAAAATGTCAGTGTGTCTGACCAAGCTCTGAAGCTTTGGCCCTACGTAGAGAGAGTGCTTTTACTTAGTGTTACGATAATTCGTTTCCGGTGGTCCCATTGAGATAAAATAATTTCTTTTGGTCATGGAAATTCAGTAAAAAGTTTTGGAGAAGTCATGGAGAAGTCATGGAAAATCATTGGTGAAAAAGTGTAAGAATCCTGTGTGAAGCGCTCTGAGATCTGTCTCCACAGGTGAGAAGCGCATGCAAACTCCATTTATTGTTAGTAAAGGAGGTGGTTGAATTTCAAGGGGATATGTATAAAATCTGTTCACCGTGTTTTAACTGTTGTTTCAGTAGCTGTATTTTTACTCTGTTTAGTCACCATTAAGGACACAAACTAAATCTCCAAATGGCCTCATATGTAACTTATTTCATATCCCTTGGCCGAAACAATTCCCATCTAGCTGTGGATGCGTCTCTCTGGGGCTTTACAGAAGAAGAGAACTTCTGAGATCTCTTACAAAGAAATTGTCAAGAACAGCTCCAATGATGACACAACCACAGCCAAGCAGGTGAAACATGCAGAAACACATGAGCATACACTATTACACACAAAGATTGGCCAATTATTAATTACTTAATTAGGGTGGCTGAAGTGTGGAAATTAGCATAATAAAATTGCAGTGGTCCAATTAAGACTTCTTCTACACTCTGTATAACCCACATGGATTCTTTAACCCCATACTGTCCCTGACACATACATGGATACAGGCATGTTAAGTCTCTTGTAGCCACTGGTAATAAAGTCCATCTCAAACACAGACAGAGGAAGATGACTGTAATGGCGAAAAAAGACAGATGGATGAGGTGAGAGAAAGCAACAAATACACCGCTATCAATCAGACATTCCTAGATCTCTGTACGACAATTAATAGAAATTAAATTTCCATCAAAATTCCATCAGGGATATAAAGATCCTGAAATTTACCACATTGAATTTGTGATTAAAGCTCTGTTATGCTCTCTTTCCACCTTCCTTTCAATCTGAATTTTCTTCGGCTTTAATTTTGCCACAACGGACACATCAGCTGGCGTTAGGTAGCTGATTACTGTGGGGGATTTGCTCAGAAAAAGACCTGAGCTGGTTGTGTTTTGACATGTTCAGTGAATTAAAGAAGAGGAAGGATGGACACGTGTGTGTGTGTGTGTGTGTGTGTGTGTGTGTGTGTGTGGGTGGGTGGAAGTGGATTTGTCGTAGTTGATATAGAAATGTAATCTATTTTGTATGTTCAAAATGTTGTTTTTGTATTTTGCCTACATTTATACTTGGAGCTTTGTGCATGGGATGCACAGTATGCACAGTATGCACAGCAGAGCATATTAGTAGAGGGTAAATTATTCTGTATGTAAACAGGTATTTTGGAAATAAAAATACTGACACTATTATATTTTTTCTCTTTAGAAAGATTAGAAAAGGTTCAAATGTTTCACAGCATGAAGTTGCATACCCAATGATGTGGCTGCAGACATCAGCTGTAATACTACGATGCTAAACAGCACCCCTTGGCTGTTTTAACATGTTTGAAGTGACTCGCCTCGTAATGTTAAGTTTTCTCTCCCTCTCCCGCTACCTCAGATAGAGAAAGACCTTTTGCGGACTATGCCATCCAACGCATGTTTCAGCAGTCTGGTCAGTGTCGGCGTGCCTAGGCTGAGGCGGGTGCTGAGAGGTCTGGCCTGGCTCTATCCAGACATAGGCTACTGTCAGGGCACTGGCATGGTGAGGACACACAGATAGAAACGTTTCCTCACACACTACGACATTATATTGGCTCACAAACACCCACGCATACACCACATCCATAAATATATAGGCCATTTCCCTGTATTCATACACATAGTTGACCACCCTTACACCATTTTCTCTCCCTTTCTTCCCCTCACGCCCCATTTTTTTCTTTTTTTTAAACCCTCCTGCTCTCACACCTGATGTTGTCTTGATCTACATTTCTTTAATTCACCAGGTGGTTTCCTGCCTCCTACTCTTCCTGGAGGAGGAGGATGTGCTGTGGATGATGTGTGCCTTAATCGAGGACCTCCTCCCCGCTTCCTACTTCTCCTCTACCCTGCTGGGCGTCCAGACGGACCAGAGAGTCCTCCGCCAACTCATCGTCCAGTACTTGCCTGCTCTTGATCGCCTCCTGCAGGAGCACGACATAGGTAAAGGGGGTGAAGCCTTGAGCATTCCTCTGCAAGAGCATTATGTTGGCCTAGGGGTGGCAGTGGGGAAAGGATAAGTCATGGCATGGCTCCTTTTACTATACCTGCCCACCTTCAACCAGTTTCTTGCTGTCAAATGATGTATTATGTGAAAATGTTTCCAATGTATTTGTAATCTCTTTGGGACACTATGGTGGACCATGTACCGAACTGGCTCAGGCCAGAAAACAAAGCCTTAGGTTCCTGTCCTATTTTTACTTGTCTTTCCCTCTTTCTTTACCATGTTTGGCTTATCACTCTCTACTATCACATTCAATAGAGGTGAAAAATACCCAAAAATAATCTTTAAAAAAAAAAGAAAAGTACTCTCTAACATTTGCTTGGAAATCAGCCGCAGGTAAAGGGAAGTGCAGAGTAACTGACATAGATTTTGATTGGTTGGTTTAGTGAGTGAATGACTCACTCCTTGTCTGTCACCTTTTCTCACACCCATCTCCCCTCCTTTCTCTTTCCATCCAGAATTGTCGCTGATCACACTACATTGGTTCCTCACATCATTTGCCAGTGTGGTGGATATTCGGCTGCTGTTGAGGATTTGGGACCTGCTCTTTTACCAGGGCTCTCTGGTGCTCTTCCAGGTCACATTGGGCATGCTCAAGATCAAGGTGCTCTATACCGCCTACTTGCTCATTCTTGACCTCCAGAAATAGTGGAATCTGTGTTGAGGTGTTTTGCATCCTACAGGCATTCAGTCTTTTGATTTGACTTTAATCAATAATGACTTTTAAACTGGAATCTATTATATTTTTTCTATGCATGCCCCTTCCCACTTATTCCTCATTTGGTTGCTTCCTTAGTGTCATGACTATCCACTGTTGTGTTTAATGGTATGAAAATAATACTTCTTCTTGCCGTCATTGTTCATTGTTTTATGTTATTTAGCCTGGACGCAGCCAATGAGCCATGTTTACTCACAACATTTTCAGTCATGCCAATCCGTATGTGATTCTAGTGCCCAGAACTACTGTCAATGATAAATGACAGTCTACTGTAATTGAAAAAGATGATCCACATGTGAATAACTCCCTTACTCAGGAGGAGGAGCTGGTATCATCAGAAAACTCGGCATCCATCTTCAATACATTGTCAGACTTACCCAGCCAGCTGAGAGATGGACCTGCGCTATTAGGGGAAGCAATGAGGCTGGCGGGGTCATTATCTCAGGAAACACTGGAAGCCCACCGTCACAAGCATCTGGCCTACATCCTCAATGAGCAGGCCCAGCTCAGCAATGGAAACAATGGGACGCTCAACACCAACCTCAACAAGGTTATATCGTGTGTCACCTATAAACTGATTATCAGACACTGAAACTCAACTCGGGTATTTTTAGTTGGTTTGTGTGAGTTTCGGGCACACTGAAATGAATCCCCTGGATTGAGTCAGGGTATATGTTATATGTTTTGACCATATACATTTACATTTTATCTGCTATTTTTTGTTTTGCAACATTGATAATTTTGCATCGGTATTGTGTTGAAATCTGGATACATGGATTTTTTTGGAGGTTTATATATGATGGAGGGGTTTTTCATTTTTTAAGCTGCACATCAATTTTTGAACAAAGATAATTTGATATACAAGTTTTGATTAAAATACAAATCAGATTTGTATGTGCATACATTTGTGTTCATATATGGTCAGGTGGTGAGGAGACAATCCCTGCGCAGGAAGTCCACACTGAGCTCTCTGTTGTTCGGGGAGGATGAGGCAGAGGCCCTGAAGTCCAAAAACATCAAGCAGACGGAGTTGGTTGCAGCCCTGCGAGAAGCTATCAGCCGCATTGCAGAGCATTTCAACTGTCTGGATCCACACCACTCCAGCACCGTGAGTCCACGTTCATCACTTGTCCACTAGCACAGAGGCAGAACAAGCCACAAAACCTAATGAATCGTTTTGTAAATTGCTTAATTTGCCTACAGATACAGCAGTGTCAGCCATATACAGCAAAGAACATCAGAGTCAAGACCACTGTTAACAAAACTGTTGGATATTGCATTAAAGTGATACTTTAATCCATTTACAATGAACGACCATGCAGTCTTTGTCTTGCTTTTGGACATGTTATGTTGATTGGAAACAGGCTAACTGTGGGGATCAAACCTTTGTCTCTGGTTACAAGATGGTGTCTTTAACTACAAGGCTATTAGAGATCTCCTCCTCTTAGCTAGGGTATTTGATCGTAAACAATGGCTCGGTCTCAGTTTTGTAGTAATAACAATGTAATGCATCGAGTGAGGATACTCACAACACTATCAGTTGCATCCATTTTGACCTTTCTGATTTGTCACATCTTTTCACTTTCTATCTTTCTTGATCTGCTCTCTCTCCAGGACCTGACCCCTGACTATTCCATGGAGAGCCACCAGCGGGACCATGAAAACTTCCTAGTTGTGTCTCGTAACCGACGGCGACGAGCCAAAGCTCTTTTGGACTTTGAGCGCCATGATGATGATGAGCTGGGTTTCAGAAAAAATGATATAATTACTGTGAGTTTTGTAAACACAACCTGCCTCAGTCTTTGAGATACACACAAAAGCCTCTTCTTAGACTATATTTTCTTCTTTGCCCTTCTCTAGATCATCTCACAGAAGGATGAGCACTGCTGGGTGGGAGAACTCAATGGTCTTAGAGGCATGTGCTGTTTGATAGTTACCACACCTACTGATGCCCTTTGGATTTTTGCCATTCATTTCTATACATTTTCTAAAAGCTCATTTGTTTTTCATGGAACAGGTTGGTTTCCAGCAAAGTTTGTTGAGATCCTTGATGAAAGAAGCAAAGAGGTATGTCAACTAGATTAAGTTACTTCATACTGAAATTTATTTGACATTCAGCTATTCTGTAAATTGTTTATTCCATGTATTTTTTGGTTGGTTCTCATCCTTTGCTGCATTCCTCATCCCCACTGGACTGTTCTGTGCTCCACAATTAAAGGGAAAATTCACTGACTTTCAGCCTTATTTTTGTCTATCTGCAACAGGGATAGCACATGAAAAACACCTGCAGTTGTTTGCAATCATTTCTGCCTCTCTGGGGCAACAGTGAAACTGTTTTTTTTTTTTTTTTTTTTTTTTTTGTTTATTCTGCCCATCAAGTGATGTATCGTGACATCAGTTGCAGCCAGAAAAACCACAGCCTGTAGGCAAAAAACACATTCTCATTCTCTCAGCTAAGTTTCTGATGGTTGAAATGATGTCCCACACAATTAGTGCAGAGGACTTTATGGACAAGGATACTCAAGCTTATGCGCTATGCATTCTGGTACATGTTGGCACTGTGGAAAAGACTGAGCAAGACAACACCGATTTCTTCGTCAATATAGTACACAGGGAGAACTTTATTGCTTCAGTCGACTACATTACTCATCAGTACTGATTGCACATACACAAAACAATTGGTGAAATGGCCCTTTAACCTGACTCTTCATTATCAGTCTGTCTTGAATTAAGGACCAGTCTATTTAATGTCTACTGCCCCCAGTACTCACTAGCAGGCGATGACTCTGTGACGGAGGCGGTGACAGACCTGGCTAGAGGGACTCTGTGTCCAGCCCTCAAGGCCATCTTCCAGCATGGCCTCAAGAAACCATCCATACTTGGTGGGGCCTGCCACCCATGGCTCTTCATAGAGGAGGTAGGAAATAAACTGAGTTTGAATTGTGTCAGTGTCTTATGGCTCCTGTTTTTCAATTCCACATGTATGCATGTGTTATGGTATGTGATGGAATTTGGTGTGCACTTGCCTTTCCATATAGTAGAATAAAATATTTCTCTCAGCCAGTGAATGATTTATTTGAGTGAATTTATTAAGACTTGGCTAAGAGACGAGTACAGTGTATAAACATGAGGAATATCTGTTGTATTTTGAGAGAAAGAAAGTTGAGCAGTATTTATAGTAAGGGAAAAACAAGCCTGTGGTGCAGACTAAATAAAAGAAGGGGATGGTATAGATGGAAAAGCACTGGTACAACAAATAAAGATATAGAAAACACTGTCCAGCAAGTATAAGCAACACTTCCTCCGCACATACCTTTTTTCCACATACATTTTTCCACCCTAGCTTTGTTTTGTTTTACCAGTAGTGTGTTCTGGTCTTCTCTCAGGCGGCCAGCAGAGAGGTTGAGAGGGATTTCAACTCAGTATATTCCAGACTGGTGCTGTGTAAAACCTACAGGTAAAACATATACCTTCACTCATGCTCTCTGGCCCCTCGCCTATAATCACACAATGACTCATTCCCTCCGGCTTCTTCAGGTTGGATGAAGATGGGAAGGTACTAACACCTGAAGAGCTGCTATACAGAGTGAGTACTGTTGCTGAAAGAATGTCTGAATCACACGTCATATAATCACTAGACATGATGCATCGTTCAAGGTTTTGTTTTGTTGAAGGATTGGGAATGAAAGTAGACTGTTTAGCACTGATTTGGTAAACATGAATTGAGCTTTTTTCAGTCTATAATGCTCCATTCAGCCATCACCTCCACTGAGATAAATCTCTCAGCTGATCACTTGGCTTCTTTAAGCCCAATTTATGCTCCAAATGTCGGCTAGCAGACAAAAAAGTGTCTCTCGAGTTGTTGCATTTATGCTTGTCGCAATGTCGCTGACTGTCTCCTGGTATCTATGGAAACGTTTCGCGTCACGCACTGTGTTGTAAACAACGCTCTCAAGCAAAACCATGGCAACGCTCGACCACCTCGTCCCTTCGATCCAACTATCCAATCACAGCTAAGCGACGTAATGTGCGCGAGTCTGCGACATAAGAAAATGTGTCGTGTACGCGACAGCCCTGGCAGACACAAAAAGTGTCTCTCGTGACGTCAAAATTGTCGAGAGACCTCTGTCTGCTAGCCGACATTTGGAGTATAAATTGGGCCTTAGGAATCCAGCCCACAAATTGGGGACATTTCCATGCATACCAGTGTATACCTGGATATTACAGAAATCGCGTTATTTTGAACCATTGAAAATGTTGAATTAAAATATTTCTCTAAGCTTAATACCTCCACTAATGAGGTGTCATACTGCATGTAAATATATTAATTGTTTGTCTAAGGAAACAGTGAATGAGCTCCTTCTGTATCTCCTGGTCAGGCAGTGCAGTCGGTGAACCTGAGCCATGACACAGCACATACCCTGATGGATGTCAAGTTCAGGTCCCTTATCTGTGTGGGTCTCAAGTGAGTTCTCGATGGTGACACTGGTCCCCCATCACAGTCACTCCCAGGG
This sequence comes from Lampris incognitus, assembly GCF_029633865.1. NCBI lineage: Eukaryota > Metazoa > Chordata > Actinopteri > Lampriformes > Lampridae > Lampris > Lampris incognitus. The sequence goes on from NC_079220.1 coordinate 58,670,519, forward strand.
TTCCTACATGGGTCTGGATAGAATGGGAAAGTATAGTTAATGATTTTGACACTTTAAAGTTGCCTAAACCTTACATTTTGTGTATGCTGCCTAATATTGCAAGCCTATACCCTAAGTTACAAAAAAATGAATGGTAAGTCTTCTTTTTTGGGAAAGGTATGTCATTTTATCATAGAAAATTAGTAGTAACCTCACCTTGCCTTCTGTCACCTTGTTCATACACGGAGAACTATGAGTGAACACAAATATTTTCACTCACTAGCTGATGCAGGTATACTGAACTCATTCATTTCCAACTCTTTCCTCCCATCAGTGAGCAAGTGCTCCACCTGTGGCTGGAGGTGCTGTGCTCCAGTATGGCTGCCGTAGAGAAGTGGTACCATCCATGGTCCTTCCTCCGCAGCCCCGGCTGGGTGCAGATCAAGTGTGAGCTCAGGTAAGATATCCATATAGCACACAGAGCAAAAAGAAAGAGGCCGAGATAGTTGAAAAAGCAAAGACTGAAAGAATGACAAATAAAGATGAAAGAAATAAAGCCAGTAAACCACAGTGCCCCATGTCTTCAAGCACGCGCAGTAATCCAGGTCAGAAAACCAGTTTGAATCAGTTCAGCTAGAAGTGACCCCTTCAGTCTAAAAGACTGAACTGATTTACTGTTTCCCATCTTACTTGAAAGTGAAGTTTATCAAAACGTCATTTGACCCCCCCCCCTTCAAAAAAAGCCTCCCAACATAAAAACACAAAAACAATACAAAAAGTTTAGAATGAAGACATTGAACAATCGAAGGGAAAGCCTGTGTGTGTTTGTGTGCGTGTGCGCGCGGATATTGACTGTGATTTGACTTACGAGCTTAACAGTGACCTGTTAATTGTTGTCATTTCCCCAGGGTCCTTTCAAAGTTTGCCTTCAGTCTCTCTCAAGATTGTGAACTACCTGACAGAAAGGAGGTGAGCCATAGCAAATGCCGTCCAAACATACACGTCTATAACCGTACATGTATCTATAAACATACATCAGTCTATAAACATACATCCATCTATAAACATACATGTCTATAAACATACATCTGTCTATAAACATACATTTATCTATAAACAAATGTCTATAAACATATGCGTGTCTGCAAACATACATGTGTTTATAAACATACACATGTCAATAAACGTGTCTATAAACATACATGTCTATAAACATAAATCTGTGTAAACATACATGTATCTATAAACATACATATGTCTAAACATATGTGTCTATAAACATACAAGTGTCGATAAAACATACACGTGTCTATAAACATGCATGTATCTATAAACATACATGTGTCTAAACACATGTCTATAAACATACATGTATCTATAAACATACAGGTGTCTATAAACACATCTGTCTAAACATACATGTGTATAAACATACTTCTGTCTATAAACACATGTATCCATAAACATACACGTGTCTATAAACATACATGTGTCTGTAAACATACATGTGTCTTATCAACAATGGGTTTTGGTGAAAATATTGACCAGCAGTGGGGGCAATATAAAGTTGTGTAAGAATTTCAGTAGGTGCTTACAAGCATTTACAGGACACACAAAGGAATCGGTCTTCAGCTGTTGGTTCTACAACTGCTGCCCTCCTTCACTCACCAGTAGAGGGCAGCTGAACTGGTGCAGCTTGTATGCAACTTCGTTTTGAAATTGTTCAAGCAACCAGTGGGATTGTGTTTTTAGTTGGATATGATCTTTAAACTTTAGCCGACTCAGTTTTTTAAAAATAATTCTGCACTTGTCTAAAAATAAATATCAGCAGAAAGGTTATCAGTATACCTGAGTCGGCCTCTGCTTATCTCACGCTGAGTGCTCATACACTACCTTCAGGTTACTCGCTCACTCGTTTCCCTTCCTTCCTAGGAGAAAGAGCAGAGGCCACTGAAAGAGGGAGTGCAAGACATGCTGGTGAAGCATCACCTCTTCAGCTGGGACATCGACGGCTAGACACTAAAAGACTGCAGAAAAACTGCTGCACCCCCTCCTTTCCTTGTGTGTGTGTGTGTGTGTGTGTGAGCCATCTTTTAAGCTGATGTTCACAGACTGATAACAGTCGTACATCTAAATCCAACATCACCTGCAGCTGGAGACTGTATCACAATTATGAAGCGTTGCACTTCCTCCTTCATTCCACAGATTCGGTGATGTGCACCATGTAGTTTGCCAAACTTCTCTGCCAAAAAAAAAGAAAAATCAGCATCCTCTGCATCAACTTAATCTGTGTTGCAGTCGCTGAGCACAGAGCGAGCGCCTTTATTTTTCTAAGGTCATGATTAAGTTCAGTCTGTGTTTTATGCTGTAAGCTTTTAAAGTCGGATGGAAGTGGTTTATCTTTCAGACTGTCTTTCGGACGTTGCGTTGGTTTGTGTGGCGTGACGTGTGCATGCGTAAGCATACTTCAGAGTCTGATGTTTGTCTGGTAAATACTAGTTAAATCTTCACTACCGTAAGCTAATGGTACAACACTCCTTGTGCACAAAGCACATAGCTTGTGGACTGGAAAGTTCGTCCCTCAGAACGTTCAGTAAAGAGTATTTTTGTAGTGTGTCCTCACAGCTGTGTGATGCCTGCGTGACTGTGTCTGTCTGCAGTGAAGCAGTGACAAATGGACTGTAGGTCATTCCTTTCTGCTCCTTGTGTTTGTATGTTAAACACAGCAACGTGATAAGCACTCGACTTTGTCGTGGACCTACCTTCCCCAGTAGTCCCAGTGTACTACTCAAATGTAGTGAAGTAGATGAGTCCGTCCAAATGCTGCCGACGTTTAAATGTGTTAATTCTGTAGGGGAGCGCTACTTTACTTTCCTCTGTACCCGAAAACGCCACTGGGTGCTCATTAAATGTTCATGTCACATCCGCTAAGTCAAGTCAAGTCAAGTCAAGTCAAGTCAAGCCTGTCCAGCCAGACTGGTCTCACCACTCGCTGCTGACTGAAGAGTGGTGAACAGTAGGTGAGACCAGCGAACAGTAGGTGAGACCAGCTGCTGACTGAGCAGCGGTGCAGTAGGTGCACTGGTACGACACAGTTTAAATCAAATGGGTTTCAGCTACGGTGGCTGAGAAGCACACGTGTCGTTACGTTTAGAGGAAACCTATATAAATGTTACATAAATGTATGAGATGGCCTATAATTTGTTATTTGTCTTTGCTTTTTGTACAAAAAGTGTACATTTTGAGATGTGATTTGTGACTAGATAAGCTTGTGGAGGATTTAGATGATGACATACTCAGTAGTGCTCGGTGGTCGATTTGGTCACATTGATTTTTGAGTTGAACTCCAGCGTTCATGTAAACCAAGCACTTCTCTGTGTTACAGTAGATGTAATGCTGGCATTCAGCCAGTAGTACGTACCCTGTTCGAGCAAACTATTTACTGTCTACCTTATCGCAACTTTTCATGACCCGTGTTGGTCTGTTTTCACTTGATGTTTAATAGCTGATTTAAGTGGTTGACAGATGACTAGTTACTAGTGGCAGTTTTGATTTTCCCCTGTTGCCAAGAATATATTTTATTCCCTCAGATTAAATCTGATCTTTCAGCAACCAGCTTTAAGTTTGACGACTTTTTTTTTTTTGGCTTAAAAATACTGGTGAGGTAAAGGTTTGTGATATTTTCACATCTTCAAACACTTGTAATTTAAAACGGTTTTCAATTTGGTACATTTGAGCCCAAGTATAAATCACACATTAAATACACTGTCCAAGTATAAATCGCACATTAAATACACTGTCAGAAGTGGTACTGTGAGTATACTGCATGCAGTCTGGCATTTCAGAAGTAAATCAAACGTTTGCTTATCCAGCTAACAGTTCCATTTTCCTTCTGTGTTGGTCTACTGAAACTGTTTAGACTGAAGATCTGCCACCGTCTCCACCTTCCTGCACATATAACGTGTTGTTTGTCATCATTATGGAGACCATAACACTTGATGGGATGAACGTTAGCCCTTGTCCTGTTCACTTACTCTTAAGTGCCTCCTCCCTCCCCCTTTTTCTCCCCAATTGTACTTGGCCAATTACCCCACTCTTACCCCACTCTCAGTTACCCCATGCTATTCCGACCAGTTCCCCCTCCCCCCTGAATAGGCGCCCGACTGACCAGAGGAGGCGCTAGTACAGTGACCAGGACACACACCCACATCTGGCTTCCCATCTGCAGACACGGCCAATTGTGTCTGCAGGGATGCCTGACCAAGCCGGAAGTAACACGGGGATTTGAACTGACGATCCCCGTGTTGGTAGGCAACGGAATAGACCGCCACGCCACCCAGACGCCCCTCTAAGTGCCTTTTAAAAAACTTAACTTGCCGGCACCCATACCAACATGTACCCTGGCTCTGCCAAATGACAGAAGCTAAGCAAGTGTTGGCTTGGCTAGTACTTGGATGGAAGACCTCCCGGGAAAACTCGAGTTGCTGCCAGAAGTGGTGTTGGTGGGCCAGTAGGGGGCAGTCTTCCCTGTGTTCCTAATAAAAACAACAAATATCAAATCCCAATGCCCAGGTGCAGTGAAGGGGACACTGTGCTGTAGGAGATGCCGTCCTTCAGGTGAGACGTTAAACCAGATCCTGACTCACTGGCACTTATCACAAACAGTAGGGGGTTACCCGGTGTCCTGGCAACATTCCCAACCTGGCTCTCTCCATCTGGCCACCTCATCATCTTCTCCCCCCCTCAGTGATTGGCTCAATGATTCCCCCCTCTCAAGCTGATGTGAGTGTTCTGGTGCAAAATGGCTGGCGTGCATCACCCAGGTGGTGCTGCACATTGGTGGTGGTTGAGGTGTCCCCCCCCCCCCCCCTTCACTGTTAAGCACTTGGGGTGTCTAGAAAAGCGCTAAATAAATATTATTATTATTATTAACATTAGTAAATGAATTGTAGAATACAAATGAGCTGTTTATTTCTTAATACATTGGAAAAAGGAAGATGGTGCCCAGAAGGAAGGATGCACCACAGGTAAGTTCATAAAGTGTTTAATAATGCTCATTATGTCTGAGGCAAACTGGTAAAATCTCCACAACATGTAAACAGCAATGAGACAACCCATGAGGAACTAGACATACAAAGGACACTGTAAGTACTGAATTTCTTACAATCATGAACTGTTAGGAGTGAAGACATGATGCACTATGTTCATACCTACTGTATCATACTACTGTAAAAAGGTTCTGTAGATGGAACGACTGATGGCAGGAGCTTAAGAGACACTACTGTGTGTTATAAGAGCACAAGTGAGATGCTGGGTGAATGAAGACCATCTCCAAGAACTGGATTTCTGCATTCATGGTAAATAATTGTGGTCAGTTAAAAAATCTGACAGTTTTTTTTTCCTATATTAACTTTAAAACCACAGCATGCCTTCTGCTACATTCTTTTTTTTCCCATACATTTTTGTACACAACTTTCCATTCACAACTAATAACTATATTACATATGCAATATATAAATATCACATGGAACTGTGTTCCACTGCAGAGACGAAGGGAATGCATTTCAATTCATAGCTGCTCATATCGGTACTGGACCCTTCACCTGGTGTTCAGCTACACTGACGTGATGTATGAAGTGAAGAGGATTGCTGAGGGACTTGTGTTTCCAAACCAAAGGCCGGTCCCTTTGTTTCTGTTCTTGTGGTGTTGGATGAAAGTTGAGTTGTAGATTTTGTGACACCATTGATGTAACGCTCGATGAAAATTAAGTTCACAAACACCAGGCTTGATCTGAACGACCATCATTTTACAAGAGTGAAGGCAGCTGGCAAAAAAGGAAAAAAAATGGGCAAGGGAGAGCAAACGGTTTTGTTTTGGATGGAGGTCCCCCTGCCATCCTCCCTGATGGTGCAGGGATTCTTGCTGTAATGGTGCCTGCTGCACAGGAAGGCGTGTGAAAAAGACCAAGGGATGCGTTTGTTTCTGTCGTGGTCCAAAGACTGGTTTCCTTCTTCGAGTGAAGACACTTGATGGGGGGGGGATGGGCAGGTAGTTCAACAGCCTCCTGTCCCTGACAAGGAGGGGGCTGCCGTGGAGTTGGTGCTACTGCTCTGGCTTTTTCCTTTGTGCCGTTGGCCCCCTCTTCTCCTGCCACCTCCAGACCTCGGCTGCATGGGTAAGATTTAAAAATAAATAAATTAGGTAGAGATTTCATTGATGCCGTATCATAGTGTAAATAATTACCAGTAATTAGGTTGAAGAGCATTGGAAGACCAAAATAACACCATTGATTTACCCCACTGAATAAAACGAATACGGAAAGCAACATGGCACCAAATCCACTTCATCCTCGGTACAGCTGAACAGATTCTAATAGCCACTTTTAGTGATGAATACCCACTTTACCTTGTTCTCTTTGTTGCCCTCCTTTATCTGAGGGTCCTCATCCCCCTCCCCCTGAGGCAGCAAGCCACGCAGCAAAAGGAGAGAGGAGTGACGTGACTCAAAGCCAGTGTTTAGAGGAGGAATTGGGGAAAATTAGAAAAAGATAAACGGGTAACAGGAAATATTGTAGGAGCACAAAAACCACAGGAGTTGTGATAGGAGGAGGATGAAGAAGGAGAAAAGAACACTTGAGGGCAGGTATACACCAGGAAAGGCAATGAAGCAAGTTGGTAAGTGGTAGTGAAGCCGATTAGCCAAAAAGCACTATTTTTTCACAAACTCCCGTCTTTAAACCACAGTATACAAGGCCTCATTTATCTTTCAAATTTTGTTTGCACCTTAATGTTTTCTTACCGGTTGTGAAGAGTTTGGGCCTGCTGTCGGCGCCATCGTCGCCGTATCATCATTGGCTGCTGTGGCACCATCCTCTTTACGGAGTGGTCCCTTTTTTGTGGACTGCATTTTGATTTGTGGAGGTTTGGAGTTGGACGGCATGTTGTTGGTAGACTGCAGCAACTGAAAATAGTGCAAGTCGAGTTCGGGATTTAGGACTAGCAGGAGTGGTTATCGCACTTCTAACCCATTTAATCCAACACAGCGGATTGAGTTTTAATAGTTATTTTAAATGAATAAAGTTTGCCAAGTAATAGTCCTTTTGTTACCCATAAGCTCTTGTTACTTACCTTAGTGATGGTGCCCACAGCCTTGGTGCGTCCCTCTCTGAACACCAGCCTTTGATCACAGTGCAGGTATTCTGGGGTCTTAATGAAGCGGAAATGGACTGAGGCCTTGTCCCCTGTCCGTAAGCAGTCTCTGTTCATAGTCAAGATGGTGGCGGTCTGCCTGATGCTGCCACAGTGGACTGTGTTGTGCAGAAGGAGAAGGAAATTGAGTGATTTGCACACATCCATGACTCCAGAGTGGGTGTGTTTCATCAATCTGAGATGTCACAAGCAAAATACCCTTAACCTGAATATCCGTAGGGCACTAAGCCTCTGACCTTTGCACTCTTGATTTTGGAAGTTGCCATTTCAGTGATGCAGCAGTAAAAGCTTATTCGTCTTGTATTTACAGTAAGGTCTACATACCCCTGTTAAAATGGCAGGTCTGCTGACGTAAACAAATGAAACCATGTCAGAACTTTTTCCACCTTTAAAGTAAAAACCCCTTTTAAGGGAAAAAACTTACAGTAGCCTGGTTGCATAAGTGTGCACACGCCTAACTAAACCTTTGTTGAAACATCTTAGGAGTTTTCCTACAGCGCTCAAGTCTTTTTGGGTAAGAGTATCAGCTTGGTACATCTTGACTTGGCAATATTTTCCCAATCTTGCATGTAAAAATGTTCTAGATCCATCCAGCTGTGCGGGTGTCTCTGCACAGCCCTCTTCAGGCCACCCCACAGATGTTCTGTTGGATTCAGGTCTGGGCTCTGGCTGGGCCTTTCCAAAACAATCTTCTTTTGGTGAAGCCGTTCCTTTGTTGATTTGGGTGTATGCTTTGGGTCGTTGTCGTGCTGAAAGGGGAAATTCCTCCTCTTCTTTAGCTTTCTAGCAGATGCCTGAAGGTTTTGCACCAGAATCAACAGGTATTTGGAGCTATTCATGATTCTCTCCACCTTGACTAAAGCCCCAGTTCCAGCTGAAGGATCCCGCCAGCCTGATGCTGCCACCACCATGCGTCACCGTGGGTACGGTGTTCTTATGGTGATGTGCTGTGTTGTTTTTGTGCCAAACATACCTTTTAAAATTATGGACAAAAAGTTCAATCTTGGTCTCATCAGACCATAACATTTTTCCACATGGTTTTGGGGGACTACTTCTTGCAAAATTTAGCTCAGCTTGGATGTTTGTTTGTTTGGGGTTTTTTTTTCCCCCCGTATGAAAAGGCTTCAGTCTTGCCACCCTTCTCCATAGGTCAAGTCCATTTTATTTGTATAGCCCATTATCACAAATTACAAATTTGCCTCAGTGGGCTTTACAGCAATACAACATCCTGTCCGTAGACCCTCACATCAGATAAGGAACAACTCCCTAAAAAAAACCTTTAACAGGGAGAAACCTCAGGAAGTGCAACAGAGGAGGGATCTCTCTCCCAAGACGGACAACGTGCAATGGATAAGAAAGAAGAAAGACATCCTCTGCATGTAACCATCCTTTTTATAGGAGCAGTGGGCAGCTGCTGCACCTGGCGACCAACTCCAGTTCTTCTTTCCATTGCCTTGCTCAGGGGCACAGGCAGGAGTATTAACCCTAACATGCATGTCTTTTTGATGGTGGGAGGAAACTGGAGCACCCGGAGGAAACCCACGCAGACTCGGTGAAAACATGCAAACTCCACACAGAAAGGACCTGGGACAGCCTGAGGTTCGAACCCAGGACCCTCTTGCTATGCAGCAACAGTGCTAACCACTGGGCCACCATGCCGCCTGGATGTTGTGTGTACACAATTTACAGAATACAACATTGAAAGAGGATAACATAATTATAAAATATATGAAGAATATGATAAGGATGTCAAGCAGTGTCTAAATGCCACTGGAGCAGCCCAGCGCTTGAGCCACGCGAGCACCATCACCATGTAGACCTGACAAGAGAACAGACTACACACGAGAGAGACTCGCGTCACACCATTCTCACACACTGGAGAAGAGAAAAGGTAAAAAAATAAAATAGCCCAAACATATGAAGAATATGGGTGATCGTTGTCACATGTAGGGAGCAACCAGGACTTGCCAGAAAGTCCTGCAGCTCTTAATGTTGCCATAGGCCTCTTGGCAGCCTTCCTGACCAGTTTTCTCCTTGTCTTCTCGTCAATTTTGGAGGGACGTCCTGTTCTTGGTAATGTTAGTGCTGTGCCATATTTTCTCCACTTGTTGATGACTGTCCTCACTGTGTCCCATGGTATAACTAATGCCTTGGGAATTCTTTGTACCCCCCTCCTGATCGATACCGTTCAACAGTGAGACCCTGTTCATGCTTTGTAAGCTTTGTGGACCATGGCTTTTGCAGTTGGATGCAACCAAGAATTACTATTTTTTGTTTTTTAATTTATTTCTGATTTTTCCCTTTTTCTCCCAATTTAGCGGCCAATCGATCCCTATTTTAATTCAAACACCCGCCCTCGTACTGCACGCGTTCGCCAACTGCATCTCTCCGGCCGGCAGTCTCGAAGGAAGACGCTTCACCACTTTCGTGACAAGGTGAATCCAGGTCGAACCACTGCTTTTTCCGACAGACCCAGAGGCGCATTCATGTGACGAACACAAGCCGACTCCGGCCCCCTCCCGAAGACAGCGTTGCCAATTATCGCTGCTTCATCGAGTCCGGCCATAGTCGGATCTGACGAGACCAAGGCGCCAACTCCAGTCCCCAGTGGGCAACTGCATCGACACAAAGCCGATGTTTAGACCGCTACACCACCGCGGACTACAAGAATTATTATTATTTTATTGTTTTGGTTTTTTTCTCTCTTTGGATACACGCTATTGATCCCCTTAGGGAAATTCTTCTCTGCATTTAATCCATCCTAGTTGTGTAGCTTTGTCACTCATTGGGAGTGATGAAGAAGGACAGGATTAGGAACGAGTATATTAGAGGGACAGCTCAGGTTGGACGGTTTGGAGACGAAGCAAGAGAGGCAAGATTGAGATGGTTTGGACATGTGTGGAGGAGAGATGCTGGGTATATTGGGAGAAGGATGCTGAATATGGAGCTGCCACGGAAGAGAACACACAAGGTTTCCCACAAGAGCATTGAAGTCCTCAGGCGGAACCCTATCCAGGACGCCACCCAGAGACTCCAAGAAGGCCGGCTACTCCCAACTACTATTCGGTGCATAAGCATATACAACAGTCGGAGCCTTCCCCCCAGTGACTCACAGTTGTATAGAGGCGACCACTCATTCCCCAGGGAGAACTCCAACACGGCAGCGCTCAGTCGGGGACTTGTGAGTATCCCCACACCCGCCTGGCGCCTGTCACCTTGGCCAACTACGGAAAAGTAGAGTCCAGCCCCTCTCCAGGGATTTGGTACCAGAGCCCATGCTATATGTGTGGAGGTGAGCCCAACTGTATCTAGATGGTACTGCTCCACCTCCCACACTATTCCAGGCTCCTTCCCTGCCCGAGAGGTGACATTCCACATCCCGAGGACCAGTCTGCGATCCCGGAAGTCGGCACACCCCGATCCTCGCCTTTGCCTGCCGCCTGGCCTGCATTGCACCCTACCCCAATGGTCATCCCCGCGGGTGGTGGGTCCACGGGTTGGTAGCTCCAAGTTGTTTTCTCGGGCTGGGCCCAACCAGACCCCACGGGCCAAGGCGTGGCCACCAGATGCTCGCTGGCAAGCTCCCTTCACAGATCTGGCTCCAGGAGGGGCCCTGGTTTCCCTTTTCTGGGTGAGGTGCTGTGGCTCTGCTTTTGTAAATTCATCAGGTTTCTTGGGAATCGCTCTTAGTCTGGTCCCTCCCCTGGGACCAATTTGCCTTGGGAGACCCTACCAGGAGCTATTGCCCCCAACAACACAGCTCCCAGGATCACCGGGACACCCAAACCCCTCCACCACGTTAAGGTGACGATTCTCAGAGGGGTGTATAGACTTTTTATATCCGATATACATCTATTCTATCATTCTAGATTAGAGAGGCATTCAATACGGATATTGAGCAGGATATGATTTTGAATCCCTTGTGCTTATATTTAGAGGGCTACAACCAATTCAACAAACTAAGAATTCGACCAACCTCCCACACTTGTCCTGAATTAGAGACAATAAACCATTTTTTGAGCTGAAAACATACTGAAGGTTGCAGGACTGATCACCCAAATGATAAACTCATAACCCCCCCAAAACAAACAAAATAAAAACTGTACTACATGGCAGTTTTGATGGAGAAAATCTATGTGGCTTCCAGCAAGTTAGACCAATAAAATATGGAAGGCAATGGCATGTGTTTTTTAGACAACTATACTCACTAGGGAGACTTGAGGGCAATAGTGTTCTGTTACAGCTTAGTCCACTTTAGCCCCCTTCCCTATTAATCTACACCAATTTTTTTCACCTTTCAGAATGTGAGTGGGTGGAGACAGACTAAACACGAGCTCGCTTACTCTTCAAGAGCATCAGTTAACTGGCTAAAATGTGCATGTAAAATATGTGTATGTTCATCATGTGTTCATACGTTTTTATTTGTGCACTGTTAGAAAACAAAAGGTTTCGGTCTTGCCCATATGCCAACCACAGAGCTACATTACTTTATGTGACTGTGGGGTACCCACCCATGGCCTGGTATCTGGGGGATATTGTAGTGGGATGGTGCAACACCAGGATCTCAGCCTCGAACTCCCAGGTGGCTTGGGGGCTTAGCCTGGGGGACACCATCACCATGCCTTTCCTTATGGATGAACGCTTGATCTACGTGGGGAAAGTGTGTGTGTTAGAGGCATGTCCAATTGGAATTAGAGAGAAAGATCAAGTCTAAGATAACATTTGCACAGGCAAGCTTGTGGATTATCGGGGTTCTCCAAAAGTGACCTTGACAGTATTGAAAACTAAAATGTGGTTTTCAATCAACAACACTTCCACTCCCCAGATCTATGCCATCATTAACGAAGGAACTGGGCTGGCAGAGTTGTTTTTGTTGCTGTTTGAAAAACTTGCCTCTCCGAAGGTTTGGCTAGCACGCACAATTCTCAGCTAATGTGGCAGCAATAATGCTCATATAATAGATATTACATAGTGGAGATTAAAAGAAAAGATGCCAGACCTCAGCCAAATTAAACCCCATGACATCAGCTATCAAGCACATGGTCTTCACCTCAGCCTTCTGAGTCACATAGATTAATGGGATAGATGGTGACATAGGATAGTAACTCACTAGTCGTGACCTCGACATACAGACATTACCTTGATCAGCATCTCCCATGGTCAGACATCTGGCTGCGAGTCCAAGCAGCGGACAAAAACCCCACCGCAGCTAAACGGGGACATCTAATTAAAACATTTGAAGCCATAACAACACACAAAGTAAAAAATCTCAACCATCCACAAAACAATACAACATCTTTTGCGTATTTACGATGCGCGACTTCCCTGTCAGACCACTCTGTATTTTGGAACTACTTTTTTGCTTTAGAACATCTGTGTTACTACACACTGGAGCCCTTTTGGAACAAATCATGCCACCTATCAGCTGTTTCAAAGAGAATGTGCAACACTCGGTAACCTGAGATTTGCAAACTGGCTTCTGTGTGTAGTAATACACTGGCGTCCTTCAACTACAAAAAGTAGTTCCGGGATATAGAGTGGTGTGAGAGGAGAACTGAGCATCGGAAATATACGAAAGTTTTGTAGATGGTTTATAGAAATGTTGTGCGTGCTTTATTATGGCTTAAAGTGTTTTTAGCTGCTGTCTCCATTTGTTGCAATTCATTTTTGTGCCCGCTCGCCTGAACTGGTTAGGGGTGGAAAAGGTGAGAAGGATGCGTGAGCAGGGAAAAACATGGAGCTGCTAGGGGGAGATTTAAAAAAAAAAAAAACAAGCAACTAAATGCTAATTTCTGATGTCTTTTAGGATTATTCTGGTGCTGGTCACAAGCTAACAGAATTACAAGATTGAGCAAAGTAAAGTACAAAGTATTGAGTCCAAATGTACCTTTACATACAAAATGCTCACATTTACAAAGAAAATTAACAGTGGACAGCCCCACCACATAAACGACTAATTGCAATTATTTTCAAAATGATTACTCTCCATATCTGCTCTGTGCCAGCAACCATGCTAAAATGTGAAAGGAAAAATTACAAATAGGAATATGAAAGCTGCTTTAGGAATTGCGGTGGGGACGGCCAGAGGGGTCTGTCCTTATTTGTTGTTCTTAGCCTGGACCAGTGTCTCAAGGGCCTGCTTTCGCTGTTCTGTCGTATGCCTCGGCCTTGCCCACTTCTCCTCTTCATTCATCTGTCTTTTGCTCTCCCTGAGCACTGCCAGATGGTTGGCAGCCATACTCGCTCTGCTGCCGCCGCTTTTCTAGCAGACTCTGCTGCTGTTGGCTTTTGTCAGTGGTTCATGCTGACCGGATGTTCTTACAGAGTGTGCGATCAATCACGCCATACCTGACACCTTCCCTTAACAATGTTAGCTAGCTTGCTAACAATTCTTGTTTCCTCCAATTTGATCTCTTAGGCTTTCCAACTGGCAGGTATTTTTCGGTTTTCAGCTGACGCTTACTTTGTAGTTTTGTGGCTGGCAAGCGCCACTGTGGCAATTTGGTTTCAACTTTTTCCACACAAGCCGATGGTCTGGCCTCACGCTGCGCTGTGACTAGCAAATTGATTAGCTGCTGCCTTTTGTTGAGCATTGATGCACATGCATCCTCAGCATCAGATATTTGCACTCCATTGTCTTTCTATTGAAGTCACTTTGACTAGGCAGGTTCTCAACCCCCCCACCCCCAATTATTTTTGAGCCGATCTGCACGAATCATGTAGGTGACCTATTTTTGATTCAAAACTGCGAATTTCACCAAAAGGTGACAAGTTTGCATGCCAGAAGCCAGATCCTTTAACAGAGGAGTCGCCAACCAGGATAATGTCTGGAGATCAATAACAACTAGTGAGCAAATCATCCCCAAGTTATCTCAATGAATCCGAATGATCCCTTTAAGTTCACTACCAAATTGTCGAAAAACAAAAACTATGCAGTCCCCAACTCTCCCAGGAGCTTCTGCTGTGGGAGAACTCCCCCCCCTTACCTTTTTGAGCGCAAAGGAGGCAGTCTGACCCCCTCTCACTTCCTTGACAGGCATCCTCTTGCGGTGGATGGATTTGACAGCGATGGGTGTGAAGCTGCCCAGGGGGTCAGGGCCCAACAGCATTGTGTCATTCAGACGTATTAGTCCACGTAAAGTAGTCCCCGATACTACTGTACCCACTCCCTGAAATGTAAGAATATCTTTAGCGTAAAGTAGAATAGCATACGGAAGATGTACAGTGCATGTTATAATTATTATGTATGACTTACAAGCCATTGGTTTTTTTTTCTCCCCCACATTTTAGGCATTAAACATCTAGGAATTTAAGGTTAGGTTACACTGCTAAAATTACAGTGCGGGGATAGGGCCTTGGTCCCCTGGCAATAATACTTAGACCCATTGCTCAAAATTGTATGCATGTGTAATGCACAAACTAAAAGGTATATGTACCGGTACAGAGTAGGTGTCATCTATCTGGAATTCAGCAGGCTGGTCGTCTCGGTAGGAAGTCCTCGAGGATAGTAGGTTGAGAAACATTTTCAGTAGCTCCATGTTCTCCCCCGTCACATTGGAGATCTGGAATATAGGACACATCCTGGCAAGCAGTGGGGGAGAGGGAACGACAAATACACAGACTGGTTTAAAACAAGACCAGGTCAAAACCTAGTGTATGGCTGGACCGTGTATGGTCAATGTTTGAAATAGTGACCAGTTTGCAAGGCTCAGCGTTTTCAGTTTGTATTTCTCAAAGCCATCCAGCATGCCAAATTTTGCCACAAGAGGACACTGTTACATAACCTCACACAAAAGGAACAACTTTTGGATCCGTGGAAACATAAAATCCAGGTGAAAATCGGTTTAAAAATCTGGGTATTTTCGGTGAAAATCGGTAAAAACGGAAAATGCTGAGCCTTGCCTGTTTGTTACAGGGATAGTCAGTCGTAGTGTCTATAATGTGACTTCCTGGATATCAAATGTTCATCTGCAATTTTCTGTTGTGGTCCCAGTAATATTTGTCGTGAAAGTGTAGTGAAGTAGCATATCACATGACATTGCTAAGCTACAGTTGAGAACAATACTTTCCACTCATATCTTGGGATGTTGGATTTGAAAGAGAACCTAATTGTAAGTATAGGCTACCTATTCTATCTGTTAAATCCCCCTCTTTCATCTGTGCATGTCTCTCGTTTTTCTGTATTGACAGGCGAATTCAAAAAGAATGGATTGTGGTTGCGGTCACTGATAGCACCATGAATTGTGCATCACTTGCAGCTGCTATCTGCCCTGTCTCAAAGTCCGATTCACAAAAGATATTGCGCAAAAAATTGCGCAAACACGCCAATAAAGTTTGACAGCTGAGTGCAATTTGGCCTTGTTTTACATCTAATTACAATTATCCATGTATAAACAGTGGCTTTGCACCAAGAACACAGTAGGCAGGTTCAACGTCATCAAGTATAGCAAGAATTGTTAGACCTGGCAACCTCTATCAATTAATGATTTCAGTCTCAGTTAAATCAAAAGGCAATATTCTCCTTCGAAATATCCGCTCACTAGCACACCAGGCATGACGATGCCTTCGCCTGGCTACAATCACTGCTGCCATGCTCGCTGGAAGTCTGGGTGTCAGTTACCACCAGGTCTATAGATGCTAATACATTTCACTCTAAATGCATGTGGCTATTAGTGCTGGTGTTTGTGAATTGGACTTTTTTTTACAACGAGGCTCATCTGCATTGAAAGGGGCCAATTTAGCGCCAAATGTATACATATTACCTAATTTAAATATGCGTAAATTGCACCAGAGCAGCAAGATGCTATTTGCTTGGCAGCGCAGTTAGGGGTGCAGTTCACCCTTTGTGGGTGCTTTGATTATTACATGGTTTCTTTTTGTCCTATTTGTGCAGCTTTAGCTGTTGCAAAAGCATGCAATCCTTTTGTGAGGGTTTTGTCAGAGTGATTGCTATTTGGGGTGCTTTAAACTGTGCGCTCTCCCTCATGCCTCTCGGCGCTCAGCTGACCAATCGTAGAACTTCAGTGATGCTGTTGGTCACCTGATCCAGTGGCCCAATCGTGTAACTTGATCATTCAGTCAGTCACTCTAACGTGGTCACTCAGTCAGTCAGGGACATTCACGCTTGTAGGACTGGCCCACAGGCCGGTCCAGCCAAGAATACTTCAAGTATTCAAGTAAGCATAAGAAAGCATGGGAGCGTAATAGAGTAAAGAGGGAGAGAGTATCAACCAATGTGAGACACAGTCGCTGGGAGGGAGAGTACATATAACTGACTGGGTTTTTGTACCTCTCAGAACTGAAGTTGGACGCTGTGACAATGACGTCATCCTTGTTCTGTACAAGAACGGGGATCTTCCTACAGCCGGGGGACTTCAGTAACCTCTGGAGAAGTTTCAGTGTTTCTGTTAAGACCAAAACGAGATGGCAACGACTGAACACCCTGATTATGTACACTGCACATCACAGCCGTTATGTCCCACCAGGTGGTTCCATTGGCAGTAATGTGCACTGCGCAGCCATTTTCGGACATGTAAATTACAAACTTATTTACAAACACTTTCACATTGTGTTGGAAATCAGGAAAAGCATAGTGCTTTGTAAAATGCAGGGCAAAAAAACTTGTATAAAGGCTGTCTTTTGAAAGCATGAGCAATGACCTGTCAACATAATAGTGGAAGTGTTGGTGTGTCTTTACAAGAGACAGAGCGAGAGAGATGGATGAAAGGGACTCCAGAAGACTGACCTTGCAGGATGTTGGCTGGACACATGTCTATTTTGGTAACCACTACAAATACAGGTACATTCAGAGCTAAGGCCAAGCCCAGGTGCTCTTTGGTCATCCCTACAATACCTGCATTGCTACCCACCTAGAGAAGAAGAAGAAGAAGAGAGTTTTTTTTCAAGAAAGAAGAAAGTTAATCCATAAAAAAAAAACAGCAGAATACGCTACTGGGCTTCATTCTTAATTAGTTTGTTAATATTCTAAACAACAATTTCAAGTTCAAATGTTTAATACCATATATTTATACATAAAAAACTATACAAGCGAGACACAAACATTTCTTGCTTATCTAAACTTCACATTTGCTAGCACAGTCTTACATGATATTAAGACTGATAGCTTGTGATGTGTTAAGTGTGTTAAAACTGAGGTAGAGCAACATGCTCCAACTCCATTTTAACGCACATGTAATCTGGCACAACCTGCCCCTCCCCCTCTCTGACCATGAGCATGCAGAAATCTGGCAGGTGTCCGGTCATGCCGAACACTGTGGTCTTGAGGTACTTCTCGTGGCCTGCCAGATCGATGAAGGTGATGACCTTGGAGGACTTCTCACAAATCTTGGTCCAGTCCAGACTTCCTCCATGACTGTCTGGTTTGTTGACCACCTGAGGATGGACAACGAGAAAACGTGTGATTATAGGAATTATCATAGGATATTTCACGGATATATACCAAGTCCAGTTGCACTTGATTCAACTCCTTTGGATTATAGGAATACAATACCATATTTTTGTTAAAATACATCCTTTCAAGCAACATGGAAGGGAGATACCATGACAGGCAACATAATCTGCATACTTATCCTTTGTGCATTTTTTTTATATACAATATTTTTTGGCCTATGTCCTTTCCTTGATCTATTAATTTAATCTCAATTTCACAGGTCACCCTTGGTAGACGTGACTACACATTTACATGGACTGATTGTAATACAGTTAAGTTAAATACTTGGGGTCAACTGTCCAAAGTAGCGGGGAGTGCAGGAGGAGAGAGGTGAAGAAGAGAGTGCAGGCAGGGTGGAGTGGGTGGAGAAGAGTGTCAGGAGTGATGTGTGACAGAAGGGTACCAGCAAGAGTTAAAGGGAAGGTTTACAAGATGGTTGTGAGACCAGCTATGTTGTATGGTTTGGAGACAGTGGTACTGATGAAAAGACAGGAGGAGGAGCTGGAGGTGGCAGAGATGAAGATGATAAGATTTTCACTGGGAGTGATGAAGAAGGACAGGATTAGGAACGAGTATATTAGAGGGACAGCTCAGGTTGGACGGTTTGGAGACAAAGCAAGAGAGACAAGATGGAGATGGTGTGGACATGTGTGGAGGAGAGATGCTGGGTATACTGGGAGAAGGATGCTGAATATGGAGCTGCCAGGGAAGAGGAGAAGAGGAAGGCCAAAGAGGAGGTTTATGGATGTGGTGAGGGAGGACATGCAGGTGGCTGGTGTGACAGAGGAAGATGCAGAAGACAGGAAGACATGGAAACGGATGATCCACTGTGGCGCCCCCTAACGGGAGCAGCCGAAAGTAGCAGTAGTAGTAGATTGTAATACAGTTCAAAGGGTGAAACCGTGAGCAATTTCATTTAAAAAATTCAGAGACTGAATTGAAATATCTGCTATTCTATGCACTCTCTGCCCCTTACCTGGCCTTCCTGGTCGAAACCCAGAATGTCATTGCCCACACTGCTTGTCCTTCCACTCTCCATTTCATGTTTGTGTCTGAAGAGCTTTTGGCGGGCAAAGCCCCTACCATTGTCCAGCTCGCCATGGGTCAACACACCCAGAAGGGTGCTCTTACCAGCGTCCACATTCCCCACCACCGCCACCCTGTGGGATAGAGGATGCAATAGAGGAGGGGGGTGAAAAATTTGAAAAGTTATCCAAGAGCATATTCACCCTGAGCCTTGACCAAGCTCCTCTACCCACCTGACCTCCAGGAAGTCAAGCTCACCCACACGCCTTCGGATGAGGTAATCATGTACCAGGCCAGCAGATTCATTGCGCTCCCGCAGGGGGATAAGATCTGCATCCAGCTGCTCACACAGAGAGTGCACTGTGGCCACTGAGGCCTCCATGTCCTTCTCATCTAAACCCCAGTCCCCACCATCTAAAGTGGAGAAACGGGAGGGAGGGGAGATAATGAAGCACGCAGCCAGGTGCGTTGCATTACAAGCTTCATTTCCAGAGAGTGGATGAAAACTTTGCGCTGTAACATTCTCATTTTCCAGATGTACAGAGGGAAGACTTGGCTTGCTTATCAGTAAGTGCTTTTCTCACCTGAACCCATCCCCACCACATAAATGGTCTCGCCACACCCTTCTTCCATCCTGTCTCGCAGTTGGCGGAGTAACAAATCATACTGTTCTCCATTTGGACTAACCAGGGCCAGCTAAGGAGAAAGATGGAAATGACAGGGAGGAGGACATTACTGCAACACCAGTCAAATCAATGCAAACCTTTAAGACAACAAATGATATTTAGCAACAGTCAATAGCTGTTCAGCTGAACCGTGAACTACAACTGAACAACACTGCATCAGTCTGCTTTTAAGAGAAAAAAAAACACTTGCTGGTCTTCTTTTGCAGTAGGTACCACAAAGAGTACTGAACATTTATATTAGATGTCCTAGAAAAAGTAAATATAGATTAAAGTTGGAAAATGCACAGCTGGTCCACATACATGAACACAGCTGTCCCTCTTCCCATACACAATCTCAAGAACACGTGTGTACATGATATTGCTGTTCCAGTTAAATAAACCTTAAAGCTCCCAGATACCAACAACACTTTGTGTCTTGGGCTGCTGGGAGAATTAACTAAAATTAATTGAACAAGTTCCATCAGAAAATGGTACTGTTTTTAAAAGCACACTGACATTGGATCTCCCAATACAAGTGCAGAGACTCTGCTAAGCACTGAGCAAACTGAATACAAGTTTTAACAATATCAGCAAGAAGGCTAAAATCAATAGAAAGTTGACTGTGTTCTGTGTAGACATTAAGCTTACGTAAACAAACGTTCAACACATCAACGCTAGGTAAACTGAATTCATCAGCTACAACCAAGAAGGACCCATCTCCTCATCAGATGGTCAGAACATCAAATCTGTCTCGGAATTCATTTTCTTGGGAAGCAACATCGAATCCACAGAAAGAGATGTGCAGCTTCGAATTGGAAAGGCTTGGGGTGCCATTGGGGGACTTTGAAGTCCACGTTACCAGACAAACTGAAGCAGGAATTCTTTCAAGCAACAGTTGAGTCTGTTCTCACTCACGGATCATCTTCTTGGACCCTCACTAAACGGCTTGAATCCAAACTTGATGGGGCTTTCACCAGAATGCTGCCTGCTGCACTAAATATATCCTGGAAGAAGCACCCTACAAAGAACCGTCTCTATGGCAACATACCCGCCATCTCAAACGCTATCCAAGAACGAAGGGTTGGATTTGCTGGTCATTGCTGGACGAGCAAGGATGAACTTGCAAGCGACACTCTGCTTTGGTCACCCAAACGTGGAAGGACATGTGGGAAGGCCTGCAAGAAATTACATCAACTTGTCGACGACACAGGATGTCCATCTGAGGATCTTCAGCTGCTATGCGGGATAGAGACGGGTGGCGTGAGAGGGGCGGATCCATGCGAGGATCCTCGACCCGATGTTGATGAGACAAACATTTGGGCCAATATATGATGTGGCTTTTTAGTATTTGGTATTGGATTCTCAATAGGCGTACCTATGGTGTTATGCATGCTCAATAAGCGGCGTACCTATGGTGTTATGCACGCTCAATAAGCGGCGTATCTATGGTGTTATGCACGCTCAATAAGCGGCGTACCTATGGTGTTATGCATGCTCAATAAGCGGCGTACCTATGGTGTTATGCACGCTCAATAAGCGGCGTACCTATGGTGTTATGCATGCTCAATAAGCGGCGTACCTATGGTGTTATGCACACGCTCAATAAGCGGCGTACCTATGGTGTTATGCACACGCTCAATAAGCGGCGTACCTATGGTGTTATGCACGCTCAATAAGCGGCGTACCTATGGTGTTATGCATGCTCAATAAGCGGCGTACCTATGGTGTTATGCATGCTCAATAAGCGGCGTACCTATGGTGTTATGCACATGCTCAATAAGCGGCGTATCTATGGTGTTATGCACGCTCAATAAGCGGCGTACCTATGGTGTTATGCATGCTCAATAAGCGGCGTACCTATGGTGTTATGCACATGCTCAATAAGCGGCGTATCTATGGTGTTATGCACGCTCAATAAGCGGCGTATCTATGGTGTTATGCACGCTCAATAAGCGGCGTATCTATGGTGTTATGCACGCTCAATAAGCGGCGTATCTATGGTGTTATGCACATGCTCAATAAGCGGCGTACCTATGGTGTTATGCACGCTCAATAAGCGGCGTACCTATGGTGTTATGCACGCTCAATAAGCGACGTACCTATGGTGTTATGCACACGCTCAATAAGCGGCGTATCTATGGTGTTATGCACGCTCAATAAGCGGCGTACCTATGGTGTTATGCATGCTCAATAAGCGGCGTACCTATGGTGTTATGCACGCTCAATAAGCGGCGTATCTATGGTGTTATGCACGCTCAATAAGCGGCGTACCTATGGTGTTATGCACGCTCAATAAGCGGCGTACCTATGGTGTTATGCACGCTCAATAAGCGGCGTACCTATGGTGTTATGCACGCTCAATAAGCGGCGTATCTATGGTGTTATGCATGCTCAATAAGCGGCGTACCTATGGTGTTATGCACGCTCAATAAGCGGCGTATCTATGGTGTTATGCACGCTCAATAAGCGGCGTACCTATGGTGTTATGCACGCTCAATAAGCGACGTACCTATGGTGTTATGCACACGCTCAATAAGCGGCGTACCTATGGTGTTATGCACATGCTCAATAAGCGGCGTACCTATGGTGTTATGCACATGCTCAATAAGCGGCGTACCTATGGTGTTATGCACGCTCAATAAGCGGCGTACCTATGGTGTTATGCACGCTCAATAAGCGGCGTACCTATGGTGTTATGCACATGCTCAATAAGCGGCGTACCTATGGTGTTATGCACGCTCAATAAGCGGCGTACCTATGGTGTTATGCACATGCTCAATAAGCGGCAGATTATTGACACGTGCCAGAGGTCTGCTTCCCTGTCCCTGGTGCAACGCTGTACGAGCTGCTGTAAGTAAATGGGTATGTCATTCCTATACAATGTCCAGTTTTCAGCCTGCCATAACCGTCCACTGATTCACCAGCCGCTCAAACAACAATCGCGTGCACGTGTACACAACAACAAAACAACAACAACAACAACAAAACTGTTGCTAGTGTATGTCTGCGTGATTTCCAAGGGGGGGGAGGGGGGTTCAGCAGGCAAAAAACAAACAACCACGTTTTGTTTTGGGCATGTTTGACAACACAGCCATTCATTCGGGCTGCCACGCCTGCCTCCGACCGCGGCTAAGGGCTGCTTCACCAGCCGAGACGCCCGGCCGGCAAGCTGCCGCCCGCCGCTGCAGCTGGGTGCTGCGGTCGGTGCGCGGAAACCCACACCGGACCGCGGAAACCCACAGCGGACTGGGAAGCAACCCAGAGCGGGCCGAGAAGCAACCCACAGCGGACCGAGAAGCAACCCAGAGCGGGCCGAGAAGCAACCCGGAGCGGGCCGGGAAGCAACCCGGAGCGGGCCGAGAAGCAACCCACAGCGGACCGAGAAGCAACCCAGAGCGGGCCGAGAAGCAACCCTGAGCGGGCCGGGAAGCAACCCAGAGCGGGCTGAGAAGCAACCCAGAGCGGGCTGGACAGCAACCCAGAGCGGGCTGGACAGCAACCCAGAGCGGGCCGGACAGCAACCCGGAGCGGGCCGGACAGCAACCCGGAGCGGGCTGGAGGTGGAAGGCGAGAAGAGGCGGCTGAGCGCGGCGTGGCGGGTCCCGTGCTGCGGGGCTACAGCAGCTAGTTTGGGCATTAGCCCCTGTCGGCTAGCTTTTAGAGACAAGCAAGCCCGACGTCGTTGCAGGCTTGAGGTGCAGCGGGTCTTGTAACGTGACGTGGTCTTCCTGGATCCGGATGCAGGGGAGCGCGGTTCCGTGTCAGCAGCAGAACACATGGCTGCCAGCGAGCGAGACGCCGTTTGTTGGTATAAAAGGTTTGAATTAGCTCGCGCTCCGCTCCGCCGAGGCCCACCTTGCTCGTGAAGTCGACCCCACGGTCCCCGGCCTCGCCGTTGAACATGTCGCCGACCTCGAAGCACTCTTCCCCGGCGTCCTCTCCACATCCTCCCCGGTCTGGCGCGAAGATGCTGGCGGGAACCAGAGCTTCTGAGACGGAACCCGGGGTTATACCCGGCTCGTGCACCGCCGCCATTACTCAGCCGCCGCTCCCGGACACACGGCGGCGTAGAAGAGCTAGCGGGGGGGGGTTAAGGGGGGGGTTGGTCGTTGCAGTGATGGAGCGGAGCGCCCTGGAGGAAGTCAGCGCAGCCGGACGCCACACCTGAACAAGCGCTTGGGTCGCGATGTGGCAGAGAGACGCGCTAATGACACAACACAACAGACACACACGTACGTGTGCGGCGCTACGCGTCCTGCCCGCAGCACATCTTCACACGCACGCACACACACGCACACACGCAGCCACCGCGGCCAAAGTCACCAGGGGGGCGGGGCCAGGCCGAGCGCGCCACGCCTGCGCTTAAGTGGCCAATGGCGCCAAAGCTGATTATAAACACCGCGCAAGCGGACCAATCGGGCCGAGGGGGTCGTTCATATAATTACAGACCGGGATGGAACATGTCAAACTACGCCACCTGCTGGACACAGTCGTAGAAAACAATTCTCCCTCATTCCCCATAATGCGAGGGCCCTTGTGTGCCACCTCAACTAGTTCAAATCAGGATCAAATGTTTGCATTTTGATAACATAAACATTATATATGTGTGTATGTTTATTATATACGTTTATAATAAACATGTAATGTTTATGTTTACAATAAAACATAAGTATGTATGTAATATAATAATATTACATATATAATAATGTTTAGGGCGGCATAGTGGCACAGTGGTTGGCACGGTCGCCTCACAGCAAGAAGGTCCTGGGTCCAACCTTGGTGGGTCGTCCTCTGAGTGGAGTTTGCATGTTCTCCCCGTGTCTGTGTGGGTTTCCTCCGGGGGCTCCGGTTTCTTCCCAGCTGAACTGGCTGTACTAAATTGTCCCTAGGTGTGTGTGAGTGTGTGTGTGTGTGTGTGTGTGAGTGTGAGTGTGTGTGTGTGTGTGTGGGCCCTGTGATGGTCTGGCGGCCTGTCCAGGGTGTCTCCCCGCCTGCCATCCAGTGACTGCTGGGATAGGCTCCAGCAGGGTAAGCGGTTAAGGTAATGGATGGATGTATGGTTATAAGAAACATTATAAGCATTATATATACGTATATATATAACCAGGCTTAAATTAAAGTTTTTTTCCCTAGGTCTCTTAGGGAATGTGCCAAACTACGCCACCTGCTGGACAAATTCATAGAAAACAATTCTCCTGCGTTCCCCATAATACGGGGGCCCTTGTGCGCCACCTTCTCAACTAGTTCAAATCCGGATCAAATCTAGATGTTTACATTTTCATAAACATTATATATATATATATATATATATATATATATATATATATACACTACCGTTCAAAAGTTTGGGATCACCCAAACAATTTTGTGTTTTCCATGAAAAGTCACACTTATTCACCACCATATGTTGTGAAATGAATAGAAAATAGAGTCAAGACATTGACAAGGTTAGAAATAATGATTTGTATTTGAAATAAGATTTTTTTTACATCAAACTTTGCTTTCGTCAAAGAATCCTCCATTTGCAGCAATTACAGCATTGCAGACCTTTGGCATTCTAGCTGTTAATTTGTTGAGGTAATCTGGAGAAATTGCACCCCACGCTTCCAGAAGCAGCTCCCACAAGTTGGATTGGTTGGATGGGCACTTCTTTGAGCAGATTGAGTTTCTGGAGCATCACATTTGTGGGGTCAATTAAACGCTCAAAATGGCCAGAAAAAGAGAACTTTCATCTGAAACTCGACAGTCTATTCTTGTTCTTAGAAATGAAGGCTATTCCATGCGAGAAATTGCTAAGAAATTGAAGATTTCCTACACCGGTGTGTACTACTCCCTTCAGAGGACAGCACAAACAGGCTCTAACCAGAGTAGAAAAAGAAGTGGGAGGCCGCGTTGCACAACTGAGCAAGAAGATAAGTACATTAGAGTCTCTAGTTTGAGAAACAGACGCCTCACAGGTCCCCAACTGGCATCTTCATTAAATAGTACCTGTTAGAGCCTGTTTGTGCTGTCCTCTGAAGGGAGTAGTACACACCGGTGTAGGAAATCTTCAATTTCTTAGCAATTTCTCGCATGGAATAGCCTTCATTTCTAAGAACAAGAATAGACTGTCGAGTTTCAGATGAAAGTTCTCTTTTTCTGGCCATTTTGAGCGTTTAATTGACCCCACAAATGTGATGCTCCAGAAACTCAATCTGCTCAAAGAAGTGCCCATCCAACCAATCCAACTTGTGGGAGCTGCTTCTGGAAGCGTGGGGTGCAATTTCTCCAGATTACCTCAACAAATTAACAGCTAGAATGCCAAAGGTCTGCAATGCTGTAATTGCTGCAAATGGAGGATTCTTTGACGAAAGCAAAGTTTGATGTAAAAAAAATCTTATTTCAAATACAAATCATTATTTCTAACCTTGTCAATGTCTTGACTCTATTTTCTATTCATTTCACAACATATGGTGGTGAATAAGTGTGACTTTTCATGGAAAACACGAAATTGTTTGGGTGATCCCAAACTTTTGAACGGTAGTGTATATATCTCAACACGGATACAGGAAAAAAGATTGTAATGCATAGCAGTACAGGCCTGTTTCGTGCGTCTCACACTCATCAGCTGCTAAAATTTAACATGGATTAAGTACAGAGAAAGTATATATAAATATTACAATATAAAGTATATATAAATATCGCAAGCTATTTTTGTGCAACCACTTATAATGTATTCATTTATATATATGTAAAGATAGATGTAGGAAAAAAACTTTAATTAGCAGCTGATGAGTGCGAGACGTACGAACCAGGCCTGTACTGCCATGCATTACAATCTTTTTTCCTGTATCCGTGTTGATATATATATATATATATATATATATATATATATATATATATATAATGAATACATTATAAGTAGTTGCACAAAAATAGTTTGCAATATTTATATATACTTTATATTGCAATGTTCATATATACTTTATATTGCAATATTTATATATACTTTCTCTGTACTTAATCCATTTGTTAAATTTAGTAAATCCATATTCCCTATATCCTTGCTCCAACATCTGAGAAGGTGAAACAAGAAATTCCAATGAGGTGAGGAGGTATGGCACTTGTGGAGACGCAATGTTTGACCCCCTCTGGTGGTCACAAAAACAACTGCCACATGCAGTCACGTGGGTGATATTTTTGAGAATATGAGAGAATCGTTTGATCAAAATGTACTCGAATGAAGCGAGTAAACGGACACTGGAGACTACAATTGTGCCTGCTAATCAGTCATTTTAAGATGAACTGTTGATTGGGCTTGCATTTTTTTAGACTCGTCACACTCATCGATGTTCAAATGCAATGCTCTCAATTTTATTTGTCATCACATTTCAAAAAGCTTAAAAAAAATCCCCGAGTGTAATGTAGGCCCATGGAAAAAGACAAAGATTTCATCAACTTTTACCACAAATGAAGACTGGAGAAGATGCACTGCCAATAGGCACTTTAGCAAGATGCCAACATTTTAAAAAGTAGTGTAACTTTTTGTAAATTGTGTAAGGTTGATCAGGAGCCACACAAAGGTTATGATATCTGACCTTATTATGAAAACTGTCAAGGGAGGTCCCCTTTCCCCGGGTGGCATGATGGCCCAGTAGCATTGTTGCCTCACAGCAAGAAGGTCCTGGGTTCAAACCCCAGGCCATCCCAGGTACTTTGTGTGGAGTTTGCATGTTCTCCCTGCGTCTGCGGTGGGTTTTCTCCGGGTGCTCCGGTTTCCTCCACCATCAAGAAGGCATGCGTGTTAGGGTTCATACTCCTGTCTGTGCCCTTAACCGAGGCATGGCAAGACCAACTGGGGCTGGTCCCCGGGTGCTGCACGGTGGCTGCCCACTGCTCCTAGCTACACAGCTAGGATGGGTTACATGCAGAGCGTAATTTCCCTACCCTGGGGATCAATAGAGTATATCAGAATCAAAAAGACATGCATATCAGGGTTAATACCCCTGCTTGTGCAACTGGCCAAGGCAATGGAAAGAAGAACTGGAGTTGGTCCCCGCAGCTGCAGCTGCCCACTGCTGCTCTACAATAGGATGGTTAAATGCAGAGAACACATTCATTGTAACCCGTACAATGACAAAATGAGGTGGCTTTCTCATTTGGCTTTGGTCTTCTTGATAAGTCCCTCTCCCCGGGCATGTCTTTTCTCTTTCTCTTTACTTGTGATAAAAGTGGAAAATTAAGTCATATGAACAAGTGTCAAGTGTTATCAGTGGGGGAAATACCACTATGAAGACACGCGCTCTCCAACGGCCTCCAACAATAACCTCAGGGGGCTTCTCAAAAGCAAGATCTCCAGAAAAGCAGCAGTGAGTGGACTGGAGTTGAATGAAAGACAGTTCATGGAGGCTAACCACGGCCTAAAGAGAACATTTCAGGGGATAATGCTCATCTGCTGAACACCATGATGAGATTTGGACCAAACCTAATTTTGGTAACTACACAGATGAGTAGTACCACAGTACTACACAAGCCTCTTTTTCTTTTAGCGTAGTTTAAAGACGGCAGTGGCCAGAGAGCTTCCAGCAGAGTGGAATGAAATAAGATTATCTATATCCACACTGCCTCAAAGCTTCTTTGTGAGGTTAACTAGAGATAAAAATACAAAATATTACAAACTATCTTATTACTGTCTCGAGAAGAGTCCTTGCATGATAGGACACAGAAGTTTTGTAAAGCCACACATAAGTAAGAGATATGAACCTAAGAAGTCCACCAGAACAGGGGTGATATTCATGCTTATGATATTTATGCATCTCTAAGACATGGACACGCTGTTATTTTAAGCCATCTCTAATCCTCAGTGGCATTTACCTCCTGTGGAGTAACGTATGGTATCCCACCAAGATATCAGAAGGGATTGCTTTAAGAGTACACGGGAAACATGGGTTCCCCTAAAATTCAATTAAAACAAGACCAGATCGAAACCTAGTGTATGGCTGGACCGAGTATGGTCAGTGTTGGGAGTTGTGACCAGTTTGTGACAGGGATAGGCAGTGGTAGTGTCTATAATGTGAATTCCTGGATGTCAAATGTTCATCTGCAATTTTCTGTCGGAGAAACTTGGCAAAGGGAAGTGCATCGTCTTGACTGCCTGTGTCGTACATTGCATATCCTTCCCCAGACAGCATCCGGATGTGGGCCACTTCAGGCAATGATGCGGCACTGATGGCCTTCTTCTGGCCCTGACAAAACGCATGTGAGCCTGAAGTGGCCCACATGTGTAATAGCAAATATGGCCCAAATATGCCAAATCACATGTGGGCCTTTTTTGGCAAAGATGCGGTGCTCTGGGCAACATGTGGTCTGAATGTGACCCTGAAGTGCCCCGCGTGGTAAATGGTGACTATGGCCCAAATATCACAAAACAAATATGGCCACCTTTGACACATATGTGACCCATGTGGCTTGGTTCTGGCCCAGATCTGGCGAACGGGCGGACCGCCCAAGTGCCATCATTCCACATGTTAAATGGGCCGGATGAAAGTGTCAGTGTGGGACATGTCCGGGCCACAGCAATTTTGCTATCTGGGTCCCCCAATGGTCAGCGCAAAGGGTATGCTGAAGTGGATGAAGCAACAGATGAGCTTTCACCATGTGTTATGCAAGCCTTTGTGTAATAATGCTGCCAAATGTCAATGCAGCTAATGTCAATGCATCTCTATTCTTGATCTGCCTTGCCTGCTGCACATCCTTCCCAGCTTGGTCCCTCTGTCTAGCCAATCGGTACAAGTCCTTTTCTCCTTCCTTAGTGTCTAATCTGTCATACAACTCACCATACGCCTTTTCCTTTGCCTTTGCCACCTCTCTCTTTGCTTTACGCTGCATCTCCTTGTACTCCTGTGTACTTTCTTCATCTCTCTGACTATCCTACTTCTTCTTTGCCAACCTCTTCCTCTGTATAATTTGCTGTACTTCCTCATTCCACCACCAAGTCTCCTTGTCTTCCTTCCTCTGTCCTGATGACACACCCAGTACCTTCCTATCTGTCTCCCTCACTATTTCTGCAGTGGTTGTCCAGCCATCTGGCAGCTCTTCACTACCACCGAGTGCCTGTTTTAACTCCTGCCTGAACTCCACACAACAGTCTTCCTTCTTCAACTTCCACCATTTGATCTTCGGCTGTGTCTTCACTCGCTTCCTCTTCTTGGTCTCCAAAGTCATCCTACAGACCACCATCCGATGCTGCCTAGCTACGTTCTCCCCTGTCACCACCTTGCAGTCTCCAATCCCTTTTAGATGGCGCCTTCTACATAAGATATAGTCCACCTGTGTGCACTTTCCTCCACTCTTGTACGTCACCCTGTGTTCCTCCCTCTTCTTGAAATATGTATTCACCACAGCCATTTCCATCCTTTTCACAAAAGCCACCAGCATCTGTCCTTCCACATTTCTCTCCTTGACACCATACCTGCCCATCACCTCCTCATCACCTCTGTTCCCTTCACCAACATGTCCATTGAAGTCCGCTCCAGTCACCACTCTCTCCTCCTTGGGTACCCTCTCCACCATGTCGTCCAACTCACTCCAGAATTCTCCCCATTAGGCCACCCACCCTGTTAAAAATTAACAAATGACCCACTGACACTGAAAAAGGTAACACTGTTGTTAGCAGACTGGATTCATGGTTGCTGAAAACTAGGCTTTACAAATTATGTGTAAAAACTGAATCGAAAAACAGTTATTCCAAATAATGATAGTAATTTGTAACAATGTCAATGTCTTGGCTGATTTTTTTTTTTTATCACAAGAGAGACATAGATCCTGACACCTCATTAACTATACTTTATTTTGTCAACAGCTGAGACACATCATCTTCTCGAGCGGCTTTTGCAGAAAATACAAACAGGATTCAGCACAACACCATTTCATTTAGATTACCTGGAATGTCTTTGTCATCGGGAACTGTATCGTCTGCAGGCCCTGTCCAGTCCATAGAAGTACCCCCTGCTATCACCCAGGCTTTGCAAGAGCTCTTTGTCCTCGTGAGGGCACAACTGGAATGTTCACCGAAAATTAATCTGGTGAGAAAGAAGTTTTTACACCAACTACAGAAAAATATCATGAACTTTCAACTCTAATTTCTTTCCCTTATAGTGGTTGCCTATAAACAGGGTGGCAACTGGGATGGTAAGGCCGTTTTCAGGGGCGGCTGCTGCCACCCTTTGCAACTGCCACAGGATAACAGGCATTGAAAACATCATTTTGGGTTTCATCCCGGCGCCCAGCAGCTTCCCTGGGAGTCAACGAGATGGGTCCTTTTACACGGGGTGGAAAATATCTCAGTGTTTAGGCTCTTGGACAGTAGGCTTTCATAAATGTATGTTTGGTGTCCAGAAGCCCGGCTTCTCTCCGCCTCTCAGAGGAGCTATCACATGGGCTGGGAAGATTTCAGGGAGAAGTCAAGCCCAGCTTACCGACCTTTATAAGAGCAGGGTGTTCAGAAAGGCTACTTCCCTTCTGGAGTGCCAAGGCCCCCCCCCTTCAGCCAGAGTGTGAGCTGTTAATCTCAGGTGGTCGGTCGAGGGTGCCCCCTGTTAGGACTAAGAGACACAAGGCTTCCTTTGTCCCCACTGCCATTCAGTTGTTCAGTGGTAGCTAGTGTTCATCTGTTGTGTGCAGACCGCTTGTTTCCTTGGTTTGTATATTCGAAGTGCTTTGGTTCTCCTTGCCCCCTATGTCCTGTTGGTTTTTTGTTGTCCATCAGTGATGTGTCAGTTCTGCCTTGGTGTTTGTATGATTTGTTTTGTGTGAGAGTTTTATACATATACTGGCTGCAAACTAATTTCCCTGTAAGGGACAATAAAGACACTTTGACTATCAGTTATTTTAATTCATCATGGCAAATTACTCGCCTCCATCCCTTCAGAAGACAAAACTATTTTACTAGAAACTGTTCTATGCTCATATGCAGAGTTTTCCAAGACAGGAAAGAGCGTAGACTGAAACCTGTGTAATCAAAATTAATAACCTCGTTACTGAGACTTGTCCAGTAGGCGGATGAATTTGCCAGGGATTTTTTCCCCCGTTTAATTGACAGGACGACCTCATTTACCTGCTAGCTTAAATATATAACTGGCTGGCTGAGCAGGTCACCGTCTCCCAGGAGAGGGTAATGGTCCACTGAGATCTTCTCAACATCTCCTTTGTCTCCACCCTGATTCAGCCAAAAGTCCGAACAGGACTCTATGCTCGCTGACTTCATGTAAAAAGAAAAGGCAGAATTTACATAAAACTAGACTTGCTAGATTCAGAACACAGCTAGAGCATATTTGAATACACAATTTTTTGCCACTAGACTGCTGACAACTGTGCCTCCCCCGCAAGAGGAGCTCAGTTTCAGATGGTTCGATAGCCCAGCATGTGCTTGTTTGCTACAAACAGCTGAGCTTCACAAATCATATTTTTCAAGCAACACGTGGCATCTCTTCTAGACCGACTTCAGCTAATCTGTCTGCTGGCTCAGCAACAAAAGCTCAAGTATGAGCTGGTTACACAACCAAGCATCTCCAAATTGCTCCATGTTGTAACTGACAATGTCTATGTCTGTTGTTAATTACTTGATGTGGTCTGTCAGTGAATTGAGCATCTCCTCTTTTAGTCTTACCTGTGCTTTAAGAACACAGAGTTTGAATTCCTCCGTTGACTGCCGTTATCTGATTTTATTACAAAGTTGCTTCTTTGGTGATGGTACAGGACAAAGTGTCAGATGTTATGATGGGCTCGCATCCTTTTTGGCTCTAGTTTTAGAGTCAGCTTGGTCTTTTGCTTTTCATTTGGTGAGCTTAGCTTGATACGTATAGTATGATGTCAACAATAAAACAATTAAAATTGTATACTGTGTGTGTGTGTGTGTGTGTGTTACTTATTTTGCAAGATCTAACAGTGTTGTTTCTATGTCATCAGGTCTCATGACTGTCTTGAGACCGGGACTTGGAGCAAGAGGAAACAAATTGGGATCTGAGCCACAATAAGCTTTTGATACCAGTGTCCCCATCGACTTGCAAAAACCAGAATGTCCTTCTGTGCTCGTATTCTCATCGTTCAGACATCTTCACATGCCTCTTTGGATGAGGCAAACGGCGCCGTTTCAACCATCATGAAGTAACCCTTAAGCCCCTCTAGCAGCTGATGTGCTGCTACCAATTCCTGGGATAACTGATATTTAGTAAGTGCCAGAAACAAACACAACACAACCCCCCCCCTCAAAAAAAGAACAGCCAGAAAAGTCTGTGTAACCCAATCTTATCTAGATGCTCTGTATTCTTTTAAGTACATCTCCCTCTATGTGTGTGTGTGTGTGTGTGTGTGTGTGTGTGTGTGTGTGTGTGTGTGTGTGTGTGTGCGTGCGCATTTCTGTGAGAGAGATATGGAGTCGATTTGACATGACAAAGAAGTTGTGAGGTTTGTGTGGATTACTGATTATAATCATAAGAGCTGCTTATCTGTTTGACTTTGCGCGGTCCCACCCACTGACCCAAAAATAAAAGGGGGTCCAACCCTCTTTGTCCCCGTCAGAGGGCCCTCACACCCCTCTCACAGCTGCCCAGCGAGAGCAGTCATGAAGCACGGCCAACACCTCGGGGGAAGGGTTGGAACAGGCTGCAAGTTGGCCCCGAGGATGTGAAGATGCGTTTCCCCGTATTGTTGTGGTGGTGGTGTATAGTCACATCTGTCCTGGCTGGAAGCTCTCTCTCTTTATTGCGGCAGGTCTCGTGTACATATTTCTGGCACCCACTTGTGGAAGATGAGGGTGATTCTTCAATTTGGGGCGCTTTTGGCCTTTGAAATTTAGAGAAAATAAAAAATAAATTTCTTTAAAATCCGTTTGTTTTTTCCCTTGTTCCAGAGCTCTGTTAGTGGCTAGGAGCAGATATGCTAGCAGAGCTTCGGTCGTCCTACAAAATACGTTTGATGTTATGACGCTTTTTTCAAAGTTGTGACAGCAAAATGTGACGTCATGACGCGTGATGTCATGACAATTGACCTTTCGCAAAGTCCCGCCCCCCTTAGTTACTGTTGCTATGCCCGTCAATCATTTCAGAACTATCCAGGAAGTAGCCGGAAAACACCAAAACATGGAGGAAGGGATCAGCGCATTGTGTGAGTAAAAGTAGCAGTAATAACAGGTTGGCTGTATGAGCTCTCACTAATAGCTAGTAGCTAGCTTAGCTCGGAGCAGGCAGGTATTTGTGCTGGTTTGGATGGACTAAGCTGGCCATGGGGTGGGTCTGCTCTACTGCCAGGTCTATCTATTGCCCGCACTGTGCTTCTTGTGTTCTGGGTTTCAGGGAGGGAAAGAGAATTAAGCCCCTCCAAACCTCTCACATAGTATCTAGTATCCCGTCTGCAGACCCCATGGGCACACCGGTCCAGCATGTTGCTGTGTGTTGGAAAGCTTGACGGACCGTTGCTAAGGTCGGATTGGACAAGCTCCGTTCTGGGGCGGTACTTTGCGAAAGGTCAACTTCCATTTTTTGGAGAAAAACTTGGCCAAGTCTTAGACTTGCTAAGCTAACTTGTTAGCTAGCATACAATGTACAATGAAAACACGTGAATAAAGTGAAGTTTCTTATTTCTGAACTAAAATACTCAACTAGTAACGTGTTTGGTAATGACTTGTAATAACCATCCTGTGACGTACATGGAGAAGTAGACCCTTGGCTAACGGCTCGGACCCTTTAGTCGACTGGTTAACGTAGCCGCCTGCAGTGCGGGAAATCCGAGTTCGCGTCCCGGCTATGACGGTCCGGCCGGGCTGCCCCCGGAATTCGCTGCAATACTGTCAGATCAGGACATGTACATCTTCCCATTACTACATGTGTAATAACCATCCTGTCAGATCAGGACATATAAACCTTCACATTACTACATGTGTAATAACCATCCTGTCAGATCAGGACATATAAACCTTCACATTACATTTGTGACATGAAAAAGTCATGCTGCTGCCATGACTGCTCACGCGCCTCTGGCACTTCCCGTTTCCATGGCAACCACGTTGTTGTTTGAAAAAGCGTTGTTGCTGTAAAACGTTGGGTGTGGTGGTGATGACACATGTATGAGGACAGCCATATCTAACTATAAAAATGTGCAAATTGCAGATGTATAAACCATATGAATTGGAAATATATCTTTTTAAATTATTATGAGAAAATGCAAAGTAAAGATTTAATGAATTTAACCATTTTTATCACTTTATTATAGAGGGGAAGTTAAAAAGTCTGGGTTGGGGACAAGCCCACAACAGGGACATTCTGCCACGTTTGAATTCTCAACAGGCTGAACAGGTATTAAGACGTCATCACTGAGACACAAATCTGTTTTTCACAGCCAATACCAGCTAACCCTCACGAATGTTTTTTTCCTCAAAAAAATGTTTTTTTTTCTCTTGAAAACCTGCCCTGGGGACAGAAAGACTCCCTTAACTGAAGACTCGCCCATAAACTCTACCCATGTGGTAGTAAAGGGTCACATGAGCGCAAACTGGTTCGAGTTCTGAATCAGTTTCCAGAAGTTATTCAAGCTCTTAGTTACCAAACAAAGTAAATCCGACTCAGAAGTCGGGGCGGGGCGGGGGGGCGGGGCGGGGGGGAGCCCCAGCACCGCACGCCGGCTCTTCTATTGCCACTATAACATCTGGGCGGTGACACCGCATGAGCGGCGTCCCTGGCGGCGTGGCGACTTCTACTATTATCCAGAAGGTCTGCTCGGTGGGTGGGCGGCGCCCCACGCCCACCCGGGCTCGGTGGGCGGCAGTTTGGCGACTGTCGTAAAAAGAAATAAAGCTTACTGGTTCTTTATGTCTGGTCTCTAGGTGACTTTAGGGAGAAGAAATAAAGCTTACTGGTTCTTTATGTCTGGTGTCTCGGTGACTTTAGTGAGAAGAAATAAAGCTTACTGGTTCTTTATGTCTGGTCTCTAGGTGACTTTAGTGAGAAGAAATAAAGCTTACTGGTTCTTTATGTCTGGTCTCTAGGTGACTTTAGTGAGAAGAAATAAAGCTTACTGGTTCTTTATGTCTGGTCTCTAGGTGACTTTAGTGAGAAGAAATAAAGCTTACTGGTTCTTTATGTCTGGTCTCTAGGTGACTTTAGCGAGAAGAAATAAAGCTTGCTGGTTCTTTATGTCTGGTGTCTCGGTGACTTTAGTGATAAGAAATAAAGCTTACTGGTTCTTTATGTGTGGTCTCTAGGTGACTTTAGTGAGAAGAAATAAAGCTTACTGGTTCTTTATGTCTGGTCTCTAGGTGACTTTAGTGAGAAGAAATAAAGCTTACTGGTTCTTTATGTCTGGTCTCTAGGTGACTTTAGTGAGAAGAAATAAAGCTTACTGGTTCTTTATGTCTGGTCTCTAGGTGACTTTAGTGAGAAGAAATAAAGCTTGCTGGTTCTTTATGTCTGGTCTGTAGGTGACTTTAGTGAGAAGAAATAAAGCTTACTGGTTCTTTATGTCTGGTCTCTAGGTGACTTTAGCGAGAAGAAATAAAGCTTGCTGGTTCTTTATGTCTGGTGTCTCGGTGACTTTAGTGAGAAGAAATAAAGCTTACTGGTTCTTTATGTCTGGTCTCTAGATGACTTTAGTGAGAAGAAATAAAGCTTACTGGTTCTTTATGTCTGGTCTCTAGGTGACTTTAGTGAGAAGAAATAAAGCTTGCTGGTTCTTTATGTCTGGTCTCTAGGTGACTTTAGTGAGAAGATATAAAGCTTACTGGTTCTTTATGTCTGGTCTCTAGGTGACTTTAGTGAGAAGAAATAAAGCTTACTGGTTCTTTATGTCTGGTCTCTAGGTGACTTTAGTGAGAAGAAATAAAGCTTGCTGGTTCTTTATGTCTGGTCTCTAGATGACTTTAGTGAGAAGAAATAAAGCTTACTGGTTCTTTATGTCTGGTCTCTAGGTGACTTTAGTGAGAAGAAATAAAGCTTACTGGTTCTTTATGTCTGGTCTCTAGGTGACTTTAGTGAGAAGAAATAAAGCTTACTGGTTCTTTATGTCTGGTCTCTAGGTGACTTTAGTGAGAAGAAATAAAGCTTGCTGGTTCTTTATGTCTGGTCTCTAGGTGACTTTAGTGAGAAGAAATAAAGCTTGCTGGTTCTTTATGTCTGGTCTCTAGGTGACTTTAGTGAGAAGAAATAAAGCTTACTGGTTCTTTATGTCTGGTCTCTAGGTGACTTTAGTGAGAAGAAATAAAGCTTACTGGTTCTTTATGTCTGGTGTCTCGTTGACTTTAGTGAGAAGAAATAAAGCTTACTGGTTCTTTATGTCTGGTCTCTAGGTGACTTTAGTGAGAAGAAATAAAGCTTGCTGGTTCTTTATGTCTGGTCTCTAGGTGACTTTAGTGAGAAGAAATAAAGCTTACTGGTTCTTTATGTCTGGTCTCTAGGTGACTTTAGTGAGAATAAATAAAGCTTACTGGTTCTTTATGTCTGGTCTCTAGGTGACTTTAGTGAGAAGAAATAAAGCTTACTGGTTCTTTATGTCTGGTCTCTAGGTGACTTTAGTGAGAAGAAATAAAGCTTGCTGGTTCTTTATGTCTGGTCTCTAGATGACTTTAGTGAGAAGAAATAAAGCTTACTGGTTCTTTATGTCTGGTCTCTAGGTGACTTTAGTGAGAAGAAATAAAGCTTACTGGTTCTTTATGTCTGGTCTCTAGGTGACTTTAGTGAGAAGAAATAAAGCTTGCTGGTTCTTTATGTCTGGTCTCTAGGTGACTTTAGTGAGAAGAAATAACGCTTACTGGTTCTTTATGTCTGGTGTCTCGGTGACTTTAGTGAGAAGAAATAAAGCTTGCTGGTTCTTTATGTCTGGTCTCTAGGTGACTTTAGTGAGAAGAAATAAAGCTTGCTGGTTCTTTATGTCTGGTCTCTAGGTGACTTTAGTGAGAAGAAATAAAGCTTACTGGTTCTTTATGTCTGGTCTCTAGGTGACTTTAGTGAGAAGAAATAAAGCTTACTGGTTCTTTATGTCTGGTCTCTAGGTGACTTTAGTGAGAAGAAATAAAGCTTGCTGGTTCTTTATGTCTGGTCTCTAGGTGACTTTAGTGAGAAGAAATAAAGCTTGCTGGTTCTTTATGTCTGGTCTCTAGGTGACTTTAGTGAGAAGAAATAAAGCTTACTGGTTCTTTATGTCTGGTCTCTAGGTGACTTTAGTGAGAAGAAATAAAGCTTACTGGTTCTTTATGTCTGGTCTCTAGGTGACTTTAGTGAGAAGAAATAAAGCTTACTGGTTCTTTATGTCTGGTGTCTCGTTGACTTTAGTGAGAAGAAATAAAGCTTACTGGTTCTTTATGTCTGGTCTCTAGGTGACTTTAGTGAGAAGAAATAAAGCTTGCTGGTTCTTTATGTCTGGTCTCTAGGTGACTTTAGTGAGAAGAAATAAAGCTTACTGGTTCTTTATGTCTGGTCTCTAGGTGACTTTAGTGAGAAGAAATAAAGCTTACTGGTTCTTTATGTCTGGTCTCTAGGTGACTTTAGTGAGAAGAAATAAAGCTTGCTGGTTCTTTATGTCTGGTCTCTAGGTGACTTTAGTGAGAAGAAATAACGCTTACTGGTTCTTTATGTCTGGTGTCTCGGTGACTTTAGTGAGAAGAAATAAAGCTTACTGGTTCTTTATGTCTGGTCTCTAGGTGACTTTAGTGAGAAGAAATAAAGCTTGCTGGTTCTTTATGTCTGGTCTCTAGGTGACTTTAGTGAGAAGAAATAAAGCTTACTGGTTCTTTATGTCTGGTCTCTAGGTGACTTTAGTGAGAAGAAATAAAGCTTACTGGTTTTTTATGTCTGGTGTCTCGGTGACTTTAGTGAGAAGAAATAAAGCTTACTGGTTCTTTATGTCTGGTCTCTAGGTGACTTTAGTGAGAAGAAATAAAGCTTACTGGTTCTTTATGTGTGGTCTCTAGGTGACTTTAGTGAGAAGAAATAAAGCTTGCTGGTTCTTTATGTCAGGTGACTTGCCCCGTGTAGTGGGTGGTGCTGCGCGGCGGTATTCGGGGTCTCCGCAGCCTCAGTCGTTTTGCGGGGTCGCTCCGTAGCCCGAACCTTATTGGACGCTCGATATGTCACTCAAGCGGAAGGAGGCGTGCGCGCGGCTTGGCGCACGCTATAAATGGGAAGCTGAGCGCGCTCCGTGGCCCCCGCCCTGCCGCACCGTCCGCCCGCCCGTCCGTCCGTGTTCCGAGCCGCGGAGTGTTCAAGAAGGAAGATGAGTGTAAGTGTGTATCCCTCCGCTGCATGCCTTCTGCTGTCTTTATTCTTGCTTCTTTCTTTATTTCTTTATGTCCCTCCGCTGATGCGCCTGTTCAGGGAACTGACAGCTGCTCGTCATTAGTCGCCTCAGTCCGGTACCCTCTCCCCTCCACCTCGTCTGGGGTTCGTCCAACTGAAGCCTGCCGGTCGGGATTTGGCAGTAGTCTCGGTTTGTGGGGGCGCCTTGCAGTCAGCGTCCCCCCCCCCTTCCCTCCGTTGACCTCTTATGGTAAAAATGTTCTGCGTCCGAAAGGACAGATGCGCGGACGAGGGTGACGTCATCAGCTTAGTCGGGAGTGATTCCCCAAAATAGGCCTGGGTGCGGCGCGCCATCAGGAGCCTGCCGGTCTCCCCTGGGTCGGAGCTCACAGACTGGAAGAACTGAAGGGAACTGGCGAGACCTTTCAGAGTCCGGTAAAACCCAAAACAGCCTGCACCCACCGGTCCGCAGGACTCCAACACGTCCCCCTCAGAAAAGGTGGCGTACTGGAAGTTGGGTTTAATAAGTTCAGCATCAAGTGTATGTAGCAGAAGTATACTTGTAAGTACACTGAAGTATACTTTTGTTTAGTATATCTGTGATAAGTACTTAGAAAGTAACCTGAAGGCATCCTCACTGATTTGTAGTTTAAGGTCAGTGTAGTCGTGGTAGCCTTGAGGAACCTAGTTTTGTGTAGGTGTGGGTTGGGTCTGGCTGCTTGCGTGCCTCATGGCAGGGCTGTATCGACCTGTTCTGGTGGCACCGCTCATGAAGCTTCCAGAACAGCGGTGTCATCACGGTGAACCTCACAGGCGATGCACAGCAAAGGATTGTGTTGTGGTGAGACTGAACCCTGTGTGAGTGTGAGCCAGTGTGTGTGCGTCACGGGTGTCGAAGCCTCCGTCGTCTTCTTCTCCTCCTCCTTCTCCTCCTTCTTCTTCTTCCCCCCTGTTGTGTAATACATTATCACATGCATGACACCCGTTTCCCTTTCGACCCTGCAACGTCAGCATTGCCCAGTAGTTGCAATGTGACGGCTGCAGCAAGTTCAGAATGGATGAGTTGAAAGGTACCTGGGGAGACCCCCCCCAGACCCCCCCCCCCCAGATCTCCTCTAAAGCATTCATGCATCAGTGAACAAATCTTATGTCATCAATTAAAATGGGTTTTTCCCATCCCAGATTATTGTATTCGTTAAGAAGAAAAGGATTTTAACCTTGTGCACTTTGAGGGGCTTGGTTTCCACCAGTAATCCCCAGCTGTCTGTTGTCCCTGTCAGGGAGGGGCTTGGTTTGTACCAGTAATCCCCAGCTGTCTGTTGTCTCTGTCAGTGAGGGGCTTGGTTTGTACCAGTAATCCCCAGCTGTCTGTTGGCTCTGTCAGTGAGGGGCTTGGTTTCCACCGGTAATCCCCAGCTGTCTGTTGTCTCTGTCAGTGAGGGGCTTGGTTTCCACCAGTAATCCCCAGCTGTCTGTTGTCTCTGTCAGTGAGGGGCTTGGTTTGCACCAGTAATCCCCAGCTGTCTGTTGTCTCTGTCAGTGAGGGGCTTGGTTTGTACCAGTAATCCCCAGCTGTCTGTTGTCCCTGTCAGTGAGGGGCTTGGTTTGTACCAGTAATCCCCAGCTGTCTGTTGTCTCTGTCAGTGAGGGGCTTGGTTTCCACCAGTAATCCCCAGCTGTCTGTTGTCTCTGTCAGTGAGGGGCTTGGTTTGTACCAGTAATCCCCAGCTGTCTGTTGTCCCTGTCAGTGAGGGGCTTGGTTTGTACCAGTAATCCCCAGCTGTCTGTTGTCTCTGTCAGTGAGGGGCTTGGTTTCCACCAGTAATCCCCAGCTGTCTGTTGTCCCTGTCAGTGAGGGGCTTGGTTTGTACCAGTAATCCCCAGCTGTCTGTTGGCTCTGTCAGTGAGGGGCTTGGTTTCCACCAGTAATCCCCAGCTGTCTGTTGTCTCTGTCAGTGAGGGGCTTGGTTTCCACCAGTAATCCCCAGCTGTCTGTTGTCTCTGTCAGTGAGGGGCTTGGTTTGTACCAGTAATCCCCAGCTGTCTGTTGTCTCTGTCAGGGAGGGGCTTGGTTTCCACCAGTAATCCCCAGCTGTCTGTTGTCTCTGTCAGTGAGGGGCTTGGTTTCCACCAGTAATCCCCAGCTGTCTGTTGTCTCTGTCAGTGAGGGGCTTGGTTTGTACCAGTAATCCCCAGCTGTCTGTTGTCTCTGTCAGTGAGGGGCTTGGTTTGTACCAGTAATCCCCAGCTGTCTGTTGTCTCTGTCAGTGAGGGGCTTGGTTTGTACCAGTAATCCCCAGCTGTCTGTTGGCTCTGTCAGTGAGGGGCTTGGTTTGTACCAGTAATCCCCAGCTGTCTGTTGTCTCTGTCAGTGAGGGGCTTGGTTTCCACCAGTAATCC
This sequence comes from Lampris incognitus, assembly GCF_029633865.1. Taxonomy (NCBI): domain Eukaryota; kingdom Metazoa; phylum Chordata; class Actinopteri; order Lampriformes; family Lampridae; genus Lampris; species Lampris incognitus. The sequence continues at coordinate 58,711,507 of NC_079220.1, forward strand.
CCAGCTGTCTGTTGTCTCTGTCAGTGAGGGGCTTGGTTTGTACCAGTAATCCCCAGCTGTCTGTTGGCTCTGTCAGTGAGGGGCTTGGTTTCCACCAGTAATCCCCAGCTGTCTGTTGTCTCTGTCAGTGAGGGGCTTGGTTTCCACCAGTAATCCCCAGCTGTCTGTTGTCTCTGTCAGTGAGGGGCTTGGTTTGCACCAGTAATCCCCAGCTGTCTGTTGTCCCTGTCAGTGAGGGGCTTGGTTTGTACCAGTAATCCCCAGCTGTCTGTTGGCTCTGTCAGTGAGGGGCTTGGTTTGCACCAGTAATCCCCAGCTGTCTGTTGTCCCTGTCAGTGAGGGGCTTGGTTTGTACCAGTAATCCCCAGCTGTCTGTTGGCTCTGTCAGTGAGGGGCTTGGTTTCCACCAGTAATCCCCAGCTGTCTGTTGTCTCTGTCAGTGAGGGGCTTGGTTTGTACCAGTAATCCCCAGCTGTCTGTTGTCTCTGTCAGTGAGGGGCTTGGTTTCCACCAGTAATCCCCAGCTGTCTGTTGGCTCTGTCAGTGAGGGGCTTGGTTTCCACCAGTAATCCCCAGCTGTCTGTTGGCTCTGTCAGTGAGGGGCTTGGTTTCCACCAGTAATCCCCAGCTGTCTGTTGTCTCTGTCAGTGAGGGGCTTGGTTTCCACCAGTAATCCCCAGCTGTCTGTTGTCTCTGTCAGTGAGGGGCTTGGTTTGTACCAGTAATCCCCAGCTGTCTGTTGTCTCTGTCAGTGAGGGGCTTGGTTTCCACCAGTAATCCCCAGCTGTCTGTTGGCTCTGTCAGTGAGGGGCTTGGTTTCCACCAGTAATCCCCAGCTGTCTGTTGTCTCTGTCAGTGAGGGGCTTGGTTTCCACCAGTAATCCCCAGCTGTCTGTTGTCTCTGTCAGTGAGGGGCTTGGTTTCCACCAATAATCCCCAGCTGTCTGTTGTCTCTGTCAGTGAGGGGCTTGGTTTGCACCAGTAATCCCCAGCTGTCTGTTGTCTCTGTCAGTGAGGGGCTTGGTTTGTACCAGTAATCCCCAGCTGTCTGTTGTCTCTGTCAGTGAGGGGCTTGGTTTGCACCAGTAATCCCCAGCTGTCTGTTGTCTCTGTCAGTGAGGGGCTTGGTTTGTACCAGTAATCCCCAGCTGTCTGTTGTCTCTGTCAGTGAGGGGCTTGGTTTGTACCAGTAATCCCCAGCTGTCTGTTGTCTCTGTCAGTGAGGGGCTTGGTTTCCACCAGTGATCCCCAGCTGTCTGTTGGCTCTGTCAGTGAGGGGCTTGGTTTGTACCAGTAATCCCCAGCTGTCTGTTGTCTCTGTCAGTGAGGGGCTTGGTTTCCACCAGTAATCCCCAGCTGTCTGTTGTCTCTGTCAGTGAGGGGCTTGGTTGTACCAGTAATCCCCAGCTGTCTGTTGTCTCTGTCAGTGAGGGGCTTGGTTTGTACCAGTAATCCCCAGCTGTCTGTTGGCTCTGTCAGTGAGGGGCTTGGTTTGTACCAGTAATCCCCAGCTGTCTGTTGTCTCTGTCAGGGAGGGGCTTGGTTTGCACCAGTAATCCCCAGCTGTCTGTTGTCTCTGTCAGTGAGGGGCTTGGTTTCCACCAATAATCCCCAGCTGTCTGTTGTCTCTGTCAGTGAGGGGCTTGGTTTGCACCAGTAATCCCCAGCTGTCTGTTGTCTCTGTCAGTGAGGGGCTTGGTTTGTACCAGTAATCCCCAGCTGTCTGTTGTCTCTGTCAGTGAGGGGCTTGGTTTCCACCAGTAATCCCCAGCTGTCTGTTGTCTCTGTCAGTGAGGGGCTTGGTTTCCACCAGTAATCCCCAGCTGTCTGTTGTCTCTGTCAGTGAGGGGCTTGGTTTCCACCAGTAATCCCCAGCTGTCTGTTGTCTCTGTCAGTGAGGGGCTTGGTTTGTACCAGTAATCCCCAGCTGTCTGTTGTCTCTGTCAGTGAGGGGCTTGGTTTGTACCAGTAATCCCCAGCTGTCTGTTGTCTCTGTCAGTGAGGGGCTTGGTTTCCACCAGTAATCCCCAGCTGTCTGTTGTCTCTGTCAGTGAGGGGCTTGGTTTCCACCAATAATCCCCAGCTGTCTGTTGTCTCTGTCAGTGAGGGGCTTGGTTTCCACCAGTAATCCCCAGCTGTCTGTTGTCTCTGTCAGTGAGGGGCTTGGTTTGTACCAGTAATCCCCAGCTGTCTGTTGTCTCTGTCAGTGAGGGGCTTGGTTTGTACCAGTAATCCCCAGCTGTCTGTTGTCTCTGTCAGTGAGGGGCTTGGTTTGTACCAGTAATCCCCAGCTGTCTGTTGTCTCTGTCAGGGAGGGGCTTGGTTTGCACCAGTAATCCCCAGCTGTCTGTTGTCTCTGTCAGTGAGGGGCTTGGTTTCCACCAATAATCCCCAGCTGTCTGTTGTCTCTGTCAGTGAGGGGCTTGGTTTGCACCAGTAATCCCCAGCTGTCTGTTGTCTCTGTCAGTGAGGGGCTTGGTTTGTACCAGTAATCCCCAGCTGTCTGTTGTCTCTGTCAGTGAGGGGCTTGGTTTCCACCAGTAATCCCCAGCTGTCTGTTGTCTCTGTCAGTGAGGGGCTTGGTTTCCACCAGTAATCCCCAGCTGTCTGTTGTCTCTGTCAGTGAGGGGCTTGGTTTCCACCAGTAATCCCCAGCTGTCTGTTGTCTCTGTCAGTGAGGGGCTTGGTTTGTACCAGTAATCCCCAGCTGTCTGTTGTCTCTGTCAGTGAGGGGCTTGGTTTGTACCAGTAATCCCCAGCTGTCTGTTGTCTCTGTCAGTGAGGGGCTTGGTTTGCACCAGTAATCCCCAGCTGTCTGTTGTCTCTGTCAGTGAGGGGCTTGGTTTGTACCAGTAATCCCCAGCTGTCTGTTGTCTCTGTCAGTGAGGGGCTTGGTTTGTACCAGTAATCCCCAGCTGTCTGTTGTCTCTGTCAGTGAGGGGCTTGGTTTGCACCAGTAATCCCCAGCTGTCTGTTGTCTCTGTCAGTGAGGGGCTTGGTTTGTACCAGTAATCCCCAGCTGTCTGTTGTCTCTGTCAGTGAGGGGCTTGGTTTGTACCAGTAATCCCCAGCTGTCTGTTGTCTCTGTCAGTGAGGGGCTTGGTTTCCACCAGTAATCCCCAGCTGTCTGTTGTCTCTGTCAGTGAGGGGCTTGGTTTCCACCAATAATCCCCAGCTGTCTGTTGTCTCTGTCAGTGAGGGGCTTGGTTTCCACCAGTAATCCCCAGCTGTCTGTTGTCTCTGTCAGTGAGGGGCTTGGTTTCCACCAGTAATCCCCAGCTGTCTGTTGTCTCTGTCAGTGAGGGGCTTGGTTTCCACCAGTAATCCCCAGCTGTCTGTTGTCTCTGTCAGTGAGGGGCTTGGTTTCCACCAGTAATCCCCAGCTGTCTGTTGTCTCTGTCAGTGAGGGGCTTGGTTTCCACCAGTAATCCCCAGCTGTCTGTTGTCTCTGTCAGTGAGGGGCTTGGTTTGCACCAGTAATCCCCAGCTGTCTGTTGTCTCTGTCAGTGAGGGGCTTGGTTTCCACCAGTAATCCCCAGCTGTCTGTTGTCTCTGTCAGTGAGGGGCTTGGTTTGTACCAGTAATCCCCAGCTGTCTGTTGTCTCTGTCAGTGAGGGGCTTGGTTTGCACCAGTAATCCCCAGCTGTCTGTTGTCTCTGTCAGTGAGGGGCTTGGTTTGTACCAGTAATCCCCAGCTGTCTGTTGTCTCTGTCAGTGAGGGGCTTGGTTTCCACCAATAATCCCCAGCTGTCTGTTGTCTCTGTCAGTGAGGGGCTTGGTTTCCACCAGTAATCCCCAGCTGTCTGTTGTCTCTGTCAGTGAGGGGCTTGGTTTCCACCAGTAATCCCCAGCTGTCTGTTGTCTCTGTCAGTGAGGGGCTTGGTTTCCACCAGTAATCCCCAGCTGTCTGTTGTCCCTGTCAGTGAGGGGCTTGGTTTGTACCAGTAATCCCCAGCTGTCTGTTGTCTCTGTCAGTGAGGGGCTTGGTTTGTACCAGTAATCCCCAGCTGTCTGTTGTCTCTGTCAGTGAGGGGCTTGGTTTGCACCAGTAATCCCCAGCTGTCTGTTGTCTCTGTCAGTGAGGGGCTTGGTTTGCACCAGTAATCCCCAGCTGTCTGTTGTCTCTGTCAGTGAGGGGCTTGGTTTCCACCAGTAATCCCCAGCTGTCTGTTGTCTCTGTCAGTGAGGGGCTTGGTTTCCACCAGTAATCCCCAGCTGTCTGTTGTCTCTGTCAGTGAGGGGCTTGGTTTCCACCAGTAATCCCCAGCTGTCTGTTGTCTCTGTCAGTGAGGGGCTTGGTTTCCACCAGTAATCCCCAGCTGTCTGTTGTCTCTGTCAGTGAGGGGCTTGGTTTGTACCAGTAATCCCCAGCTGTCTGTTGTCCCTGTCAGTGAGGGGCTTGGTTTGTACCAGTAATCCCCAGCTGTCTGTTGTCTCTGTCAGTGAGGGGCTTGGTTTCCACCAATAATCCCCAGCTGTCTGTTGTCTCTGTCAGTGAGGGGCTTGGTTTGCACCAGTAATCCCCAGCTGTCTGTTGTCTCTGTCAGTGAGGGGCTTGGTTTGTACCAGTAATCCCCAGCTGTCTGTTGTCTCTGTCAGTGAGGGGCTTGGTTTGTACCAGTAATCCCCAGCTGTCTGTTGTCTCTGTCAGTGAGGGGCTTGGTTTGTACCAGTAATCCCCAGCTGTCTGTTGTCCCTGTCAGTGAGGGGCTTGGTTTCCACCAGTAATCCCCAGCTGTCTGTTGTCTCTGTCAGTGAGGGGCTTGGTTTGTACCAGTAATCCCCAGCTGTCTGTTGTCCCTGTCAGTGAGGGGCTTGGTTTCCACCAGTAATCCCCAGCTGTCTGTTGTCTCTGTCAGTGAGGGGCTTGGTTTGTACCAGTAATCCCCAGCTGTCTGTTGTCCCTGTCAGTGAGGGGCTTGGTTTCCACCAGTAATCCCCAGCTGTCTGTTGTCCCTGTCAGTGAGGGGCTTGGTTTCCACCAGTAATCCCCAGCTGTCTGTTGGCTCTGTCAGTGAGGGGCTTGGTTTCCACCAGTAATCCCCAGCTGTCTGTTGTCTCTGTCAGTGAGGGGCTTGGTTTGTACCAGTAATCCCCAGCTGTCTGTTGTCCCTGTCAGTGGGGGGCTTGGTTTCCACCAGTAATCCCCAGCTGTCTGTTGTCTCTGTCAGTGAGGGGCTTGGTTTCCACCAGTAATCCCCAGCTGTCTGTTGTCTCTGTCAGTGAGGGGCTTGGTTTGTACCAGTAATCCCCAGCTGTCTGTTGTCCCTGTCAGTGAGGGGCTTGGTTTCCACCAGTAATCCCCAGCTGTCTGTTGTCTCTGTCAGTGAGGGGCTTGGTTTCCACCAGTAATCCCCAGCTGTCTGTTGTCTCTGTCAGTGAGGGGCTTGGTTTCCACCAGTAATCCCCAGCTGTCTGTTGTCTCTGTCAGTGAGGGGCTTGGTTTGTACCAGTAATCCCCAGCTGTCTGTTGTCCCTGTCAGTGAGGGGCTTGGTTTCCACCAGTAATCCCCAGCTGTCTGTTGTCTCTGTCAGTGAGGGGCTTGGTTTGTACCAGTAATCCCCAGCTGTCTGTTGTCTCTGTCAGTGAGGGGCTTGGTTTGTACCAGTAATCCCCAGCTGTCTGTTGTCTCTGTCAGTGAGGGGCTTGGTTTGTACCAGTAATCCCCAGCTGTCTGTTGTCCCTGTCAGTGAGGGGCTTGGTTTCCACCAGTAATCCCCAGCTGTCTGTTGTCCCTGTCAGTGAGGGGCTTGGTTTGCACCAGTAATCCCCAGCTGTCTGTTGTCTCTGTCAGTGAGGGGCTTGGTTTCCACCAGTAATCCCCAGCTGTCTGTTGTCTCTGTCAGTGAGGGGCTTGGTTTGTACCAGTAATCCCCAGCTGTCTGTTGTCTCTGTCAGTGAGGGGCTTGGTTTGTACCAGTAATCCCCAGCTGTCTGTTGTCTCTGTCAGTGAGGGGCTTGGTTTCCACCAGTAATCCCCAGCTGTCTGTTGTCTCTGTCAGTGAGGGGCTTGGTTTCCACCAGTAATCCCCAGCTGTCTGTTGTCTCTGTCAGTGAGGGGCTTGGTTTGTACCAGTAATCCCCAGCTGTCTGTTGTCTCTGTCAGTGAGGGGCTTGGTTTGTACCAGTAATCCCCAGCTGTCTGTTGTCTCTGTCAGTGAGGGGCTTGGTTTGTACCAGTAATCCCCAGCTGTCTGTTGTCTCTGTCAGTGAGGGGCTTGGTTTGTACCAGTAATCCCCAGCTGTCTGTTGTCTCTGTCAGTGAGGGGCTTGGTTTGTACCAGTAATCCCCAGCTGTCTGTTGTCTCTGTCAGTGAGGGGCTTGGTTTGTACCAGTAATCCCCAGCTGTCTGTTGTCTCTGTCAGTGAGGGGCTTGGTTTGTACCAGTAATCCCCAGCTGTCTGTTGTCTCTGTCAGTGAGGGGCTTGGTTTGTACCAGTAATCCCCAGCTGTCTGTTGTCTCTGTCAGTGAGGGGCTTGGTTTGTACCAGTAATCCCCAGCTGTCTGTTGTCTCTGTCAGTGAGGGGCTTGGTTTGTACCAGTAATCCCCAGCTGTCTGTTGTCTCTGTCAGTGAGGGGCTTGGTTTGTACCAGTAATCCCCAGCTGTCTGTTGTCTCTGTCAGTGAGGGGCTTGGTTTGTACCAGTAATCCCCAGCTGTCTGTTGTCTCTGTCAGTGAGGGGAGGAGGTGACTTGACATGTAAACGCATGTGGGGAGTCCATCTCGTTGCAGCGTCTGGGGGACACGGGAGCACTGCCAGGCCCTGCCCATCCCGGCCCGGCCCGGCCCGGCCCAGCCCGGTCCAGCAGGGCCCCCGTGCTAAATGCTATGTGCACAGTTTACAGATAGACTCTAAGAGGAACATGGAAAGAATGTGGAGCCTTGCGTCACTCAACCCCTCTGCCTCCTTGCTGTCTTTTATGGTTTGGTGTGACTTTCAGGTCTCTCTGTCTCTGTCTGTGTGTCTCTCTCTCGTTCTGTGTGTGTGTGTGTGTGTCTCTGTCTCTCTCTGTGTGTCTCTCTCTCGTTCTGTGTGTCTCTCTCTCTCTCTCTCTCTCTCTCTCTCTCTCTCTCTCTCTCTCTCTCTCTCTCTCTCTCTCTCTGTCTGTCCCTCTCTCTCTCTCTCTCTCTCTCTCTCTCTCTCTCTCTCTCTCTCTCTCTCTCTGTCTGTCCCTCTCCTTCTGTGTGTGTGTGTGTGTGTGTGTGTGTCTCTCTCTCTCTCTCTCTGTCTGTCCCTCTCCTTCTGTGTGTGTGTGTGTGTGTGTGTGTGTCTCTCTCTCTCTCTGTCTGTCCCTCTCCTTCTGTGTGTGTGTGTGTGTGTGTGTGTGTGTGTGTGTGTGTGTGTGTGTGTGTGTGTGTGTGTGTGTGTGTGTGTGTGTGTGTGTGTGTGTGTGTGTGTCTCTCTCTTGTTCTCTCGCTCTGCCGACATGGACAAAGCACTACTAACATAGCATTAATTCCCCGTGGGCCGTCCAAGGTGAGGCATGTGTTTGTGTCTGGCCTGCAAGTACACTACCCAACGAAGAACTCTTATGATTGCTTCGGCTTAGACTTCCACCTTACTGGGGCTATTCCGCTCATTACTTCACACCCATGTGTCTTTCACCGGGGAGCTGTGCTATGGGCACTGCTGTTGCAGTAGAGTAGGGAGCAGCCTTACGCCAGTGGGTGTTTTTATTTTATTTAAACGGTACAAGTCAAATGCAGAACCTTCCAGCACTCCGCGCTGGTTTGAGCTGTACATGATTCTGTTTCAACATTTGCCTCCGTCCCCAAGTTGTGCTGGGAATATCTCAGCAGCCCCCGCGCAGTAATAAATCCAACTCTGGGGGCGCCTTGTGGTCAGCAGCAAGGCGTTTTCGGCCCCACGCCCACCCTTCCTTCACAAGCGCCGATCAAATACAAGAAGCTGCTGCTGCTGCTGCTGCTGGGGGAGTCTGAACTGTCGTCCATTCCTCGGGAAGGAAGGAAGGAAGGAAGGAAGGAAGGAACACTTGCTCACATGTGGGCGCTGGTCGCAGATTTCATCACATCTCTATGAGCCGCTTAACAAGTCATTTGTTTGCAAGTGCAAACCTTTTTTTTCATTTCACCGATTTGCCGTCTTTTAATATGTTTATAGTTTGTGGAGCCCAAAGAGTTTATGGCCGAGACTATCATCCCTGCATCTGCTTACAAATGTTCAGAGGAAACTGCAACCCCATCAGCCACATCTTTAAAGAGCTGTCAATCCTACACGGACTGCTAAAGTTGTAATTAGCCATTGTGGACTTTAACGATTGCCCCGTACTGCGAATCTGGCACACCGAGAAATTGCCGAACAATGGTGCCGTGTTGGACAACCGGGTTGTGGAGCGCTGAAGTGTAATGCACAAATGAACTCATCATTGCCCAACTCCTGTATCCCCTTGCCACATGTACAGCACTGACCTAACGGTGGTTTTCTGCCGCGCTCAGCCTTATTCCCCAGTTTTTTTCTTTCTTTTCTTGCACTAGCCATCCGGCATGGTGCTACGGAAAATGTGACTGGGTTTAACAGCCTTCCCCCAACATATTTTAAGCGTTTGTTGCCTCTCCCCTGCCAGAAATGGTGCAGAGGAAACTCTGAATAGCATCCAAGACCAGAACAAAAAAAAAGTTTGGAATATTTGACCGGAGCGTCGTTGGGAAATTGTAATTGGGAACACATGTTTTTATCATTTGAATGGACGCTTGTGCTGAGATACAGGAGACCTGCAGAAGGTACAACCTCCAGTTACTTCAAATGAGATTGTTGTACTAGGCAGTAATACATTGCATCATTCTCTCTCTCTCTCTCTCTCTCTCTCTCTCTCTCTTACAGGGAATGAGTATAAAAAACATGTCCTTCAAGGTTGGACAGACCTTGACCTTGGTTGGGGTTCCCAAGCCGGACGCTACTCAGTGAGTAGTAAAACACTTTTGTCAACACTCATGTAAGCGGTCTCGAAATTGAACATGAGAGCAGCAAAAGTCCAGCTAGAAGAAAAAATAAGGTTTTTTTTTGGTTTAGGCTGGACGTACAGTTTGTTGTCAGCATTTAACACACACACACACACACACACACACACACACACACACACACACACACACAAGGGCAGATCTACTTATTTTCACCTGTGCCTTAGGATGGCTTGTGTCAATGTGTACTCATGACTGTCCTGGTTTGCTAGAAGTTAAGTCAACTTTCAACCTAATGACAATGAACGGGGTAAAAACAGAAAAGAGGGAGACCACTGGCTAATGTAAAGCTGCCATGTGAGGTAATAGTCCACACAACTCGTAATGAGTCTGAAAGCCGTCAGTATTTGGAGTCGGCGTGCAGCTGTCGTCTTGGTATTACGTCACTCAACAAGGACTTTGTTCTCCAGCTGTGAGACTAAACCATTCGTTTTCTGAAAAAGCTCATGTGAAAGAGATTCCTGCAGGACAGGGGACTGTTTTGGGCATCTTGTGTAATTCACGAAACGCCACAATCATCTATCACCCCCTGCACACTCAGACGCAGGAGAGTAAAGGAAATTGCAACCAAAAAAACCCAATTCTACACATCGGCAGCACGGCGGGTCCCGGGTCGTCCTCTGGGTGGAGTTTGCATGTTCTCCCCGTGTCTGTGTGGGTTTCCTCCGGGGGCTCCGGTTTCCTCCCACAGTCCAAAGACATGTAGGTCAGGTGACTCGGCCACACTAAACTGTCCCTAGGTGTGTGTGTGTGTGTGTGTGCCCACCCACCTTGTGATGGCCTGGCGGCCTGTCCAGGGTGTCTCCCTGCCTGCTGCTCAGTGACTGCTGGGGTAGCTCCAGCATCCCTGAGAGCAGGAGAAGTGGTCCGGATAGTGGATGGATGGATTCTACGGGCCACATCTGTTTACGTGGTGTAACACAGACACACCAGTGCCGAGGCAGAAAGTAGTGCCACTGTCATGTGGCTGCTGATAAAGGGTGCATACACCCAAAAGCATGTGTCCAGTGAGGAAGAGATGTTGGTGAATATCAAGGTGACGTGTCTTTATTGGGTTTAGCTGCTCGTATGTGATTTATTTATTCATTTTGCAACGCATGCCTAGAATTTACTGAATGTGTTGGTGTGTGCGCTGCAGTTTTGCCATGAACATTGGTCCCGATGAGAAGGACATCACCATGCACATGAACCCCCGCTTCAACGCCCACGGGGATGAGAGGGCTGTGGTGTGCAACTCCTACCAGGAAGGGAACTGGTGTGAGGAGCACCGTGAAGGAGGCTTCCCTTTCAACCTGGGAGAGGAGTTCAAGGTGAGAGAGGGAGAGACACGATACAGATGCTGTATAAATAAAGCTCGTTTATTCACTAATGAAGGTAATACAGTCTTATTCATCCCCCATGGGGGGAGTTTAGGCACTACAGTGGCAACAGATACAGGATAGCAGCAAATGGAGTATATAAAGCAGAATAGAGTAAATAAACAGTAAAGGTATAAGCAAGCAATAAAATGTAAAAAAAGAAAAGTACCGATGTACAAATAATTACAGCAAAATGCAATAAAGCAGTAAAATGTAAAAAAGCACAAATGTAAAAATAATTCGTGTAAAAATAATTACAGGTGTAAATATGTGTAAAATGTACATATATATACTTATATGTACATATATATACTTACTTGGGCGGCATGGTTGCGCAGTGGTTAGCGCTGTTGCCTCACAGCAAGAAGGTCCTGGGTTCGAACCCCGGGGTTGTCCAACCTTGGGGGTCACCCCAGGTCGTCGTCTGTGTGGAGTTTGCGTGGTCTCCCCGTGTCTGCGGTGGGGTTTCTCCGGGTGCTCCGGTTTCCCCCATCATCAAAAAGACATGCATGTTGGGGTTAGTACTCCTGTCTGATCAGTAAAGTCTCTCAAAATCACTCCAATATGCATGAACTTGTGTGTGGTCTGTCCAATATCGCCTCCTTCCCCACACTATGGGTGAGTGACATCTAGAGGTAGATTTGTGTAATTGCAAGTTGGGTGATTTTCAGCCATTGGCACATATTAACTTCAACGTTCATATCACATGCATCTGACCGTACATCGAATATAAAGTCAAGTCAACTTCCCCATAGTTAGCCTACTCAAGACTGTGGACAAACCCTAATTTCTTTCAGATTTGGAATATGATATCCCAGGTGTCGCAACAACCGACTGCCAAGAACGATTTATACTCATTCATTCATTCATTCATTCATTCATTCATTCATTCATTCATCTGATGGATGAATGACTGAATGAATGAATGCATTTATACTGATCAGAATAAAAACCGTTTTCAGTTGGAAGTATAATGTTCCTCAGATAATGAGATTTTCATATCATGGTATAGATGAAGCAGTGAATATCAGATTATGCAGTTATGGGGTTTGTAATTTACAGCTGAGAGTTCCATAAAACAAACTAGAGAATAGAGATGATGGTAACTGTTCATTGTGCCAAAATCTGAGGATAACTTCACCAAGCACAAATATTATATATTTTGATCGTCATTTTATAATATACTGTATATCAGCTGAACATGGAGAATTAGCCTTGTACATTTTGGTGCTGTATTAAACAAAACAAAAAAAATCAACTGAGCATCAACATTACCGTTACACTCCTCCATTCTTTCCCTCTCCCTAGTTTACCATCACATTCAGCCTCGAGGAGTTCTTGGTGAAGTTTTCAGAGGGCTCAGAGATCCACTTTCCCAACCGCATGGGTGCTGAGAAGTACAAGTTCATCAGCTTTGATGGGGGCGTCCGCATCATCAGCTTCGAGATCAAGTAGACCCGCTGCCCCCCCATCCCAACAATTACTATGTTTACTGCTTATTATATTTTTGCGTTGGCTGATAGGGGGCCATATAGGGGGCCATATAGTGCCACGGCTTTCCGGTTTCTGAAAATGTGTGGCAGCAGCAGTGTCTGCGGGATATCACCGGAGATACGGATGTCTGCACACAGGTAATCGGCAGACCGTTGCTTGCATCATTATACATGCATACGGTTCAGTGTCTTTCTTCACGCATGCTTACACGTGAAGGCGCAAACAGCCAGACGGCTGTCTCCATAAACACATGACTAGAGTACTATAGCATGTCAGTTGTCAGAACTTGACAGAGCTGCTAAGAGTGAATCTGAAAACTAGTGCTATGACGTTTATATGTTGCTGCAAGTTGAGCTTTAAATTAAACAGAAAAATACTAGATGAAACTTTTATTCAAGGTGCTGTCGATTCTCCTTCTGGTCCAGCAGACATTCCAGCTGTGCAATGCTTTCCTGTGATGGTAATATAACGGCATGTATTAAAACGTGTTTTGTGATCCCAATGGGCCTGTGGTGACTCCCTCTGCAAAGGCTGTTTTGTTTTGTTGCTGAGCCGCGTGGTTGTCTCGTGTCGACTCTCTGTGAAAGACCACGAGAGTCATCGGCTTTGCTGGACAACGACTTGGCAGCTGGACACCGACCTGGCAGCTGGACAACGACCTGGCAGCTGGCTCACTCGGGCTGAAGAAAACCTCACATTTCTTTGACCCTACATCTGAACACATGTGCCATGGCGCGTTCTGCCGGTGGCAGGTGAGTGAAGCACGGCCCTGCGTCGTTCCGCTGACTCGGGGGAGTGGCAGCTGATTAGTGCTGCACTTGCTGCTGCACGGCAGCGCGTGTTAGGTCGCACGAGGACCTCACACGATGACCTCACACGATGACCGTTCTTGGGTAGTAGAAGCGTTACTTGATTGATTTTGGTGAGAATAATACTCTCGTTTTGGGCACAGCAGCTTTTGAATTCTAGGTTTCCATTTTGTTGATTGCAATATTTCCACTTCTGGAAAACAAAAACGGAGTAGGGAGGTTGGCTGAGTCTGGTGGGGACGGGACACGCCCAGTGAGAATGGAGTCATTGTCTTTGAAAAACGAGACATTTCCGAGATCTCATACACCCTTTACTTCCCTACTGAGGGTGGAGTCGCGCATCTTCACCCAACCGTTGGGGAAAGCGGGTGAGCCACGCCGGCACTTTTTCCAAGAAACCCTTTAGTTGTGACGTGACACGATACCCCTTCAGTCAGGGTCCGAAGTTAACACTCGCCACCCGCCAAAGGCGAGTAGATTTTCTGATTGGCGAGTAAATCTCAGAAGCCTACCCGCCAAATGGCGAGTAACAAAAAGGTGAAATCCAACCACTTAACCCCCCCCCCCATCTCGCTCGCTCTCGCTCTCCGTAGCAACCGCGATAACAGAAACTAACCAATCAAAGCGCATTAGAACAATAGCGTAGCGACAGCGACAACAGAAACTAACCAATCAAAGCGCATTAGAACAATAGCGTAGCGACAGCGATAACAGAAACTAACCAATCAAAGCGCATTAGAACAATAGCGTAGCGACAGCGATAACAGAAACTAACCAATCAGAGCGCATTAGAACAATAGCGTAGCAACAGCGATAACAGAAACTAACCAATCAGAGCGCATTAGAACAATAGCGTAGCAACAGCGATAACAGAAACTAACCAATCAGAGTGCATTAGAATGTTGCTACGCTACTGGCGGGTAACATGACGCACACACTCGAGAGGAACAACGACGGCAGCACCGTCACCCGCGGCACGAGCCTACTCTATTCTTCTAGCTAGCGTTAGCCAGCCAGCAACACCAGTTACGTGGCGACATTTAGAAGCCGCAAAACCGACATCAGAAAAGACAACCATGCCCCGGAGAGGAGGAAGAAGCCACCATCACCACCACCAACCGAAACAAAGGAAGTTTAGTGAGAAGTGGAGGTATGGTGATAAAGGAGGTGCGAGAGGCTGGCGGGAGTATGAAGGAGGTGCGAGAGGCTGACGGGAGTATAACGCACAGGCCGTGATAAGGAGTCGCTCCGTCTGTCGCCAGGAGGCCAAAACCCGCAGCAGTTCATGTGTCATCGGTAACCAGATGATGAAGGTAGAAACCATCAGGGACCATGAGACCTCCAGACGTCACATTACCCGTATGAAGGCCTGTCGGGCTCAGTCGGAGCCTGTCCTCACAGCATCCTCCCTAAAGGCGCTAGTAGCCATGTCCGAGCAGACCAGCAGGAGAATCTCTCCGGCTTCTAATGGATGTGCGGGTAAGGGAATTTAGTTGTCATCTCTAAATATCCCCATACAGCGTAAACAACGTGCTGGCTGTAGCTAGCGTTAGCCAGCTAGCACTAGTATGTGACACCTAGCTTGCACTAACGTTAGCTGTGTGCTAGCTTCAACACCATGAAACTGGTTAAAACTGATTGGCGGTCAGGGTCCGCGGTGGTGTAGCGGTTTAAGCATCGGCTTTGTGTCGATGCAGTTGCCCACCGGGCACCGGGGTTCGCGCCCCGGTCTCGTCAGATCCGACTATGGCCGGACGCGATGGAGCAGTGATTGGCAGCGCTCTTCGGGAGGGGGCGGAGTCGGCTTGTGTTCGTCACATGAATGCGTCTCTGGGTGTGTCGGGGAAAAAGCAGCGGTTCGGCCACGAGGCGACTCCTTGGAGACCGCCGGCCGGAGAGACGCAGCTGGCGAACGCATGCAGTACGAGGGTTGGTGTCTGAACTAAAATAGGGATCGATTGGTGAGGGAGGACATGCAGGTGGCTGGTGTGACAGAAGAAGATGCAGAGGACAGGAAGAGATTGAAACGGATGATCCGCTGTAGCGCCCCCTAACGGGAGTTGCCGAAAATAGTAGTAGTAGTTAGTTCGCTGATTCACGGAGCCGCAGTACTCTTATTTACGGCAGATCGCGCAAAAATGATAATAATAGTAATAATAATAATAATAACAGCAACAACGTTATATGGCGCTTTTCTAGACACCCAAAGCGCTTCTTAAAATGTTTAACGAATAGCATGAAACAGCGCATGTGTTGCATTGGCAAAGTGGAATAGAGACGTTTTGACGCATGCGCAGTAATCCGGGTAAGGAAACGCCAGAAAATGGAATCCGTTCATCCGGAAACGTTTCATCAACTCGAGTGAGCTCGTCAGTCTCCGCTGACTGTGACGTAAAGACCCTTTTATAGGAACGCCTGTCCGTTTGAATTAGCTTTAATACCCGTTGTGTACCATTTACCAGCGTCCCGAAATATTAAAATGCAAATATAATTTGTGTTGTTGAATTTAACCGCCCTGCGATGTTTCAAAGATCATTACCAACACGGTTGCCTACCAACACGGGGATCGCCAGTCCGGATCCCCGCGTTACCTCCGGCTTGGCCGGGCGTCCCCACAGACGATGCAGGCCGTGTCTGCGGCTGGGAAGCCGGATGTAGGTGTGTGTCCTGGTCGCTGCGCTAGCGCCTCTTCTGGTCGGAAATAAAAAAAAAAACAACAAAAAAAACTTCAAAGATGGCGCCCGAGTAACCGGCTCTGGCATAGGCTAACGAGGTCGCGCTAACCATGAGAGCGCTTGTTAAGAGTTTGTAAAGCTAAGCTGTTAATTTATTCAGACATAAAGACAAAGAAGAAGATGTGCGACGACTTCAATACAAAACGGACGGACGGACGAGGCAGCCACAGCGACGTGAGCGGCCTGACCCGCAGTCGGAACCGGACGACAACACGGACAGGTCGGTTCTTGGAAACGGGCGCTCACGGCGAGGGCACGTGGTGACCTGCAGATCATCCGCGCTGTGAGAACTGTGTCTGTGAACGAAGACGATATAACATCCATCAACACATTATAACACCCATCAACACATTATAACACCCATCAACACATTATAACACCCATCAACACATTATAACACCCATCAACACATTATAACACCCATCAACACATTATAACATCCATCAACACATGACAACATCCATCAACACATTATAACATCATTCAACACATTACAACATCCATCAACACATTATAACATCCATCAACACATTACAACATCCATCAACACATGACAACATCCATCAACACATTACAACATCCATCAACACATTATAACATCCATCAACACATTATAACATCCATCAACACATTATAACATCCATCAACACATTATAACATCCATCAACACATTATAACACCCATCAACACATTATAACATCCATCAACACATGACAACATCCATCAACACATTATAACATCATTCAACACATTATAACACCCATCAACACATTATAACACCCATCAACACATTATAACATCCATCAACACATGACAACATCCATCAACACATTACAACATCCATCAACACATAACATCCATCAACACATTACAACATCCATCAACACATTATAACATCCATCAACACATTATAACATCCATCAACACATTACAACATCCATCAACACATTATAACATCCATCAACACATTATAACATCCATCAACACATTATAACACCCATCAACACATTATAACACCCATCAACACATTATAACATCCATCAACACATGACAACATCCATCAACACATTATAACATCATTCAACACATTATAACACCCATCAACACATTATAACACCCATCAACACATTATAACATCCATCAACACATGACAACATCCATCAACACATTACAACATCCATCAACACATTATAACATCCATCAACACATTACAACATCCATCAACACATTATAACATCCATCAACACATTATAACATCCATCAACACATTATAACATCCATCAACACATTACAACATCCATCAACACATTATAACATCCATCAACACATTACAACATCCATCAACACATTATAACATCCATCAACACATTATAACATCCATCAACACATTACAACATCCATCAACACATTACAACATCAATCAACACATTACAACACCCATCAACACATTACAACATCCATCAACACATTACAACATCCATCAACACATTACAACACCCATCAACACATTATAACACCCATCAACACATTATAACATCCATCAACACATTACAACATCCATCAACACATTACAACATCCATCAACACATTATAACACCCATCAACACATTATAACATCCATCAACACATTACAACATCCATCAACACATTATAACATCCATCAACACATTACAACATCCATCAACACATTATAACATCCATCAACACATTATAACATCCATCAACACATTACAACATCAATCAACACATTATAACATCCATCAACACATTATAACATCCATCAACACATTATAACACCCATCAACACATTATAACATCCATCAACACATGACAACATCCATCAACACATTATAACATCATTCAACACATTATAACACCCATCAACACATTATAACACCCATCAACACATTATAACATCCATCAACACATGACAACATCCATCAACACATTACAACATCCATCAACACATAACATCCATCAACACATTACAACATCCATCAACACATTATAACATCCATCAACACATTATAACATCCATCAACACATTACAACATCCATCAACACATTATAACATCCATCAACACATTATAACATCCATCAACACATTATAACATCCATCAACACATTATAACACCCATCAACACATTATAACACCCATCAACACATTATAACATCCATCAACACATGACAACATCCATCAACACATTATAACATCATTCAACACATTATAACACCCATCAACACATTATAACACCCATCAACACATTATAACATCCATCAACACATGACAACATCCATCAACACATTACAACATCCATCAACACATTATAACATCCATCAACACATTACAACATCCATCAACACATTATAACATCCATCAACACATTATAACATCCATCAACACATTATAACATCCATCAACACATTACAACATCCATCAACACATTATAACATCCATCAACACATTACAACATCCATCAACACATTATAACATCCATCAACACATTATAACATCCATCAACACATTACAACATCCATCAACACATTACAACATCAATCAACACATTACAACACCCATCAACACATTATAACATCCATCAACACATTACAACATCCATCAACACATTATAACATCCATCAACACATTACAACATCCATCAACACATTATAACATCCATCAACACATTACAACATCCATCAACACATTACAACATCCATCAACACATTATAACACCCATCAACACATTATAACATCCATCAACACATTACAACATCCATCAACACATTACAACATCCATCAACACATTATAACATCCATCAACACATTATAACATCCATCAACACATTATAACATCCATCAATACATGACAACATCCATCAACACATTACAACATCCATCAACACATTACAACATCCATCAACACATTATAACATCCATCAACACATTACAACATCCATCAACACATTATAACATCCATCAACACATTATAACAACCATCAACACATTACAACATCCATCAACACATTACAACATCCATCAACACATTATAACATCCATCAACACATTACAACATCCATCAACACATTACAACATCCATCAACACATTATAACATCCATCAACACATTATAACATCCATCAACACATTACAACATCCATCAACACATTATAACATCCATCAACACATTACAACATCCATCAACACATTATAACATCCATCAACACATTACAACATCCATCAACACATTACAACATCCATCAACACATTACAACATCCATCAACACATTACAACATCCATCAACACATTATAACATCCATCAACACATTACAACATCCATCAAAACATTATAACATCCATCAACACATTACAACATCCATCAACACATTATAACATCCATCAACACATTACAACATCCA
Source organism: Lampris incognitus (assembly GCF_029633865.1). Taxonomy (NCBI): domain Eukaryota; kingdom Metazoa; phylum Chordata; class Actinopteri; order Lampriformes; family Lampridae; genus Lampris; species Lampris incognitus. The sequence goes on from NC_079220.1 coordinate 58,730,303, forward strand.
TCAACACATTACAACATCCATCAACACATTATAACATCCATCAACACATTACAACATCCATCAACACATTATAACATCCATCAACACATTACAACATCCATCAACACATTATAACATCCATCAACACATTACAACATCCATCAACACATTACAACATCCATCAACACATTACAACATCCATCAACACATTATAACATCCATCAACACATTACAACATCCATCAACACATTATAACATCCATCAACACATTACAACATCCATCAACACATTACAACATCCATCAACACATTATAACATCCATCAACACATTACAACATCCATCAACACATTATAACATCCATCAACACATTACAACATCCATCAACACATTATAACATCCATCAACACATTATAACATCCATCAACACATTACAACATCCATCAACACATTATAACATCCATCAACACATTATAACATCCATCAACACATTATAACATCCATCAACACATAACAACATCCATCAACACATTGTAACATCCATCAACACATTATAACATCCATCAACACATTACAACATCCATCAACACATTACAACATCCATCAACACATTATAACATCCATCAATACATGACAACATCCATCAACACATTACAA